>NC_058136.1:81534311-81553194 GCF_016433145.1 Gracilinanus agilis | reverse complement strand
TCCTACCCATGAGCAATCAATGGCTTTCCAATTGTTTAGATCCAGTTTTATTTGTTTGGAAAGTGTTTTGTAGTTGTTTTCATATAATTGCTGTGTTTGTTTTGGTAGGTATATTCCTAGGTATTTTATATTGTCTAGGGTGATTTTGAATGGTGTTTCTCTTTCTACTTCTTGCTGCTCTAGTGTGTTGGAAATGTATAGAAATGCTGATGATTTATGTGCATTTATTTTGTATCCTGCAACTTTGCTAAAGTTGTTGATTATTTCTACAAGCTTCTTAGTTGATTCTCTAGGATTTTTTAAGTAGACCATCATATCATCTGCAAAGAGTGATAGCTTAGTCTCCTCCTTGCCTATTTTGATACCTTCAATTTCTTTTTCTTCTCTAATTGCATCTGCTAGTGTTTCTAGTACTATGTTGAATAATAGAGGTGATAATGGGCATCCTTGTTTCACTCATGATCTTATTGGGAAGGCTTCTAATTTATCCCTATTGCATATGATGTTTGTTGATGGTTTTAGGTATATACTGTTTATTATTTTTGGGAAAAGTCCTTCTATTCCTATACTTTTCAGTGATTTCAATAGGAATTGGATGCTGTATTTTGTCAAAGGCTTTTTCAGCATCTATTGAGATAATCATGTGATTTTTGTTCATTAGATTGTTGATATGGTCAATAAAGTGGATGGGTTTCCTAATGTTGAACCATCCTTGCATTCCTGGTTTGAATCCCACCTGATTATGGTGGATGATATTCTTAATTAATTGCTGGAGTCTCTTTGCTAATATTCTATTTAAGATTTTTGTATCTATGTTCATTAGGGAGATTGGTCTGTAATTTTCTTTCTCTGTTTTTTATCTCCCTAGCTTCGGAATCAGTACCATATTTGTGTCATAAAAAGAATTTCGTAGGACTCCTTCTTTGCTTATCATATCAAATAATTTTTGTAGTATTAGGATTAGTTGCTCTTTGAATGTCTGATGGAATTCACTTGTGAATCGATGAGGCCCTGTCTTTTTTTTCTTAGGGAGTTCTTTGATGGCTTGTTCAAATTCTTCTTCTGATATGGGATTATTTAGGTATTCTATTGTTTCTGCTGTTAATTTAGGCAATTTTTATTTTTGTAAATATCCATCCATATCTCTTAGATTGATATATTTATTGCCATATAATTGAGTGAAATAGTTTTTAATAATTGCCTTAATTTCCCCTTCATTAGAGGTGAGGTCTCCCTTTTCTTCTTTGATACTGTCAATTTGGTTTTCTTCTTTCCTTTTTTTATTAGATTGACCAGCACTTTGTCTATTTTATGTGTTTTTTCAAAATACCAGCTTCTAGTCTTATTTATTAATTCAATAGTACTTTTACTTTTGATTTTATTAATTTCTCCTTTGAATTTTAGTATTTCTAATTTAGTTTTCATTTGGGGATATTTCATTTGCTTGCTTTCTAATTTTTTAAATTGCATGTCCTATTCATTAATCTCTGCCCTCCTTAATTTCTTAATATATGCACTCAAGGATATAAAATTTCCCCCTGAGTTCTGCCTTGGCTGCATCACACAGAGGTTGGTAGGATGTCTCATCATTATCATTCTCTTCAATGAAATTGTTAATTGTTTCTATGATTTCTTCTTTGACTAGCTGGTTTTGGAAAATCATATTATTTAATTTCCAATTAGTTTTTGATTTGCCTGTCCAGGTGCCTGTACTAATTATTATTTTCATTGCATTATTTTCTGAGAAATTTACATCATTATTTCTGCTCTTTTGCATTTGTTTGCAATATTTCTATGCCCTATTATATGGTCAATCTTTGTGAATGTACCATGTGTAGCTGAAAAGACTATGTATTCCATTTTGTCCCTATTTATTTTTCTCCACATATCTATTAAATCTAATTTTTGTATGGCTTCATTCACCTCTCTTATTTCTTTCTTATTTCTTTTTTTGGTTTGATTTATCTAGATGTGAAAGAGGAATATTTAGATCTTCCACTAGTATGGTTTTACTATCTATTTCCTTCTTGAGCTCTACCAGTTCCTCGTTTACAAATTTGGATGCCATACCATTTTGGTGCATACAATTTGAGTAATGTTATTGTCTATACTGCCTTTTATCAGGATGTATTTATCATCCCTGTCTTTTTTAATCATATCTATTTTTACTTTGGCTTTATTAGAAATCATGATCACCACTCCTGCCTTTTTTTTCCTCATTTGAAGCACAAAAGATTTTGCTGAAGTCCTTTATTTTAAACTTGTGTATATCCACCTGCCTCATATGTGTTTCTTGTAGACAACATATGGTAGGATTTTGGTTTCTAATCCACTCTGCTAGTTGCTTCTGTTTAATGGGCGAGTTCAACCCATTCACATTTAGAGTTATAATTATCAGTTGTGTATTGGCCAACATTTTCATGTCCTCTCTTAATTCTATCCCTTCTTCTTACACTATTTCCTTTTAAACCAGTGGTTTGCTTTAAGCCAGTAACCCTTGTCCCCTCCCTTGATTTACTTCCCTTTTTACCCCCTCCCTTATTATTCCTTTCTTTTTTTATTTTTAAGGCCTAAAGGATTCCCTGCCCCCTTCTTCTCCTCTCCCTTTTTTGACCTCCCCACTCCCCTGCTCCCCTTGGTTTATCCCTTCTGACTTTCTCAGTAGGGTTAGATCGAGTTTTATATCCCAATGTATATAGCTATTCTTCCCTCTCAGGATTGATTACACTGAGAATAAGGTTTAACTGTTACCTCTTAATGCTATCTTCCTCTCCTTCTTATAATAGTATTTATCCCTTCCCCTTCCCATACCCTCTTTGTGTGTAATAGAATATCCTATTTTTCTTATTCCTTCAAGATTCTCCCACCCATATCATCTTAGACCATTTAGTATTCCAAACTCTCCCTATGAATAATTCTTCTAATTATTATAACAGTGAATGCAATAATGGTGAACAGAGTTCACTTCAGAGAATTATACATAACATTTCTCCACATAGGGGTACCAATAATTAGATCTTAATGAAGCCCTTAAAGAGGCAAATTTAAAAAATATGATTTTCTTACTTTCCCTTCTGTTTATTTACCTTTTCATGTTTCTCTTGATTTTTGTGGTTGGATATCAAACTTTCCATTTAGTCCTAGTCTTTTCTGTGCAAATGCTTGGAAATTTTCTATCTTGTTGAATGCCCAAAATTTCTCCTTGAAGAATATTGTCAGTTTTGATGGGTATGTAATCTTTGGTTGTAAACCCAGTTCTCTTGCCTTTCTGAATGTAATATTCCAAGCCTTGCAGCCTTTAGTGTAGAGGCTGCCAGATCCTGTGTAACCCTGATTGGTGCTCCTTCACATCTGAATTGTCTCTTTCTGGCTTCTTGTAAAATTATTTTTTTTTACTTGGAAGCTCTTGAGTTTGGCTATTATATTCCTGGGCATTGTCTTTTCAGGGTCTAATGTAGAGGGTGATCTATGGATCTTTTCAATGTCTATATTGCCCTCTTGTTATAGAACTTCAGGGCAATTTTGCAGAATAATTTCTTTTAATATGGAGTCCAAATTTCTATTAATTTCTGCTTTTCCAGGTAGACCAATGATTCTCAGATTTTCCCTTCTAGACCTGTCTTCTTGGTCTGTCACTTTTTCATTGAGATATTTCATGTTTCCTTCATTTTATCAGTCTTTTGACTTTTTTTATTTGTTCTTGCTGTCTTGATCCATCACTTCTACTTTCCCAATTCTTGTCTTTAGAGACTGGTTTTCTGCTATAAGCTTTTGATTTTCCTTTTCAGTTTGGTCTGAACTGTTTTCTAGCTGTTTGATTTTGGTCTCCAATTTGCTCATTAGTTCTTTTAATTTGGGGGCATTTTTTCTAATTGCCCAATTTTAGCCTTTAGAGACTGGTTTTTGGCTACAATATTTTGGTTTTCCTTTTCAATCTGGTCATTTCTGGTCTTTGATTTACATGCCTCACTTTCCAATTGTGAAATTCTTCCTTTTAAACTGTTATTTTCTTGCCAAATCTCTTCCATCTTTCTCATGATCTCAGATTTGACCTCTTCAAGACTTTATGACCTGTTTTTATTGTTTTGGGAAGGTTTGGATATGGTTAATTGTTTGTTCTCCTCTGCTGTTTCCTCTGTTGTCTTGATTTTTTCTGTGTAAAAGTTGTGAAGGGGTTAAGGTTTTTTCTTCTTCATCTTTCTCTTCTGGTTTTCTTGATGATTCTAGATTGCCATTGTAAACTTAGTGCCCTCTCAGCTAAGCTCACGCCCAGGATCTGTCTGCTTTCTTTAGACTCCTGAAATCTCAAGTCTAGTTGTTCTGGGACAAGCCTCCTGGTGGTCTCCATGCGAGTTCTTCTGCGTTAAGGTCCTTTAAAAGTTTCAGGGAGCTGCTTCCGCAGTCAAGCACCTCTCTGCACTGGGTTCCCACTCAAGGTCTGCTCCTTCATTCAGAATCAGCCCCTTTGTCCTCCCCTTAGTCCGCCCCTTAGCCCTCGCCTTTGCATGCACCTTAGCCCGCGCCTGTGTCAGCCCCTTCACCTGTGCCTGGGCTCAGGATCTGTGTTCAGAGTCCGTGAGTTCTTTACCTCTTGGGGGGGTCTTAAGACTTGCTGCTCTCAGGAACTAGCCCTGGTGAGCTGCCAATGACTTAATGGGTACCCCAAACTTGCTCTGACTCGTGCACTGGCTTTGAAGTTGTAGGGTGTGTGGTGGGAGAGGAGGTTGCTCAGCTTGTGTTTTTGAAAGAGCTGTTTCAACCCTTTATAGCATGGAATTGCCCCGATTCCATGTACGTTCAATTCTGCACCCTGTTGTGGGATCCCTTCTTTCCTCTGGATTTGTTTTTATGTCTTCTTGAGGAGTCCTATATGCGTGGGTTAGGAGAGGTCAAGCAGTTGCTTTTTACTCTGCCTCCATGTTAACCCCACCTCAGTTTCCAATTTTTTGCCACCACGAAGAGTTTGGCTCTAAATATTTTTGTGCAAGACTTTTTCCTTATTATTTCTTTGGAGTATAATCTGAGCAGTACTGTGGCTGGATCAAAAGGCAGATAGTCTTTTAGAGGACTTTGAGCATAGTTCCAAATTGCCATCCAGAATTGTTGTATCAGTTCACAACTCCAAAAGCAATGCATTAATGTTTCCATTTTGCCACATCCCCTCCAACATCCATTACTCTCTTTGCTATCATTTAAGCCAATCATCTAGGTATGAGGTGATACCTCAGAGTTGTTTTGATTTGCATTTTTCTAATTATTAGAGATTTAGAAAACTTTCTCATGTGCTTATTGAAAGTTTTGATTTCTTAATATGGGAATTTCCTATTTATGTGTTTTGCCCATTTATCGATTGGGAGATGGCTTGATTTTTTTGTACAGTTGATTTATCTCCTTGTATATTTCAGTGATTAAACCTTTATCTGAGATTTTTGTTATAAAGATTTTTTCCCAATTTGTTGTTTCCCTTCTAATTTTGGTAGCATTGGTTTTTTCTGTACAAAAACTTTTCAGCTTAATGTAGTCAAAATTATTTTTTTTACATTTTGAATTTCTTTCTAACTCTTGCTTAGTTATAAAATCTTTCTCTTCCCATAGATCTGACAAGTATACTATTCTGTGCTCACCAAATTTACCTATAGTTTCTTTCTTTATATATAAGCCTTTCATCCATTCTGAGTTTATTTTTGTATAGGTGTGAGATATTGATCTAGGCCCAATCTCTCCCATATTGTTTTAAAATTTTCCCAGCAGTTTTTGTCAAATAGCAAGTTTTTGTATATACAAAAGAGATGAATAGGTAGGACAAATTAGAATAGAATGAAGAGATAGAGTACATTAAAAAGGAAGGATGGATAGAACACAGATCAGATAGAAGAAATAGAACATAGAGAATAGATGGAAAAGATGGAGCTCATATAACATATAGATACTAAAGATAGATGATAAAACACAGATAGAAGAGAGCTCATAGAAAAGATAGAATATATAACACATAATGTAGGAAGAATCCATAAATGAGATAGAATACAGATACCAAAGGTAGATGAACAGTTATAGAGAATAGATGGAAGAAGAAGAGCACATAGAATAGATATATCATGTAGAATGGTAAGAACAGTGAAATCAGATAGAAATATATATTCTAAAGACAGATGGATATACTAGGAAGAACTCATAGAAGAGATAGAACACAGCAATAGAAGAGCATGCGCTCACAGAATAGATAATAGATGGAGTACATGGAATAGATAGAAGAGAAACTGCTGAAAGAATAGATAGAACACAGAAACGAAAGTTAGAACAATTAGAATAGATGGAACAGGTGGAAGAGAGAACCAGTAGAATGAATCAAGCAGGAAAAACTAATAGAACAGATTGAAAAGATAGAGCTCATGGAACTTAGTAAAGACAGATGATAGAACACAGATGGAAGAAAGGTCACATAACAGATGCAATAGATAACACACAGAGTAGAAAGAACCCATAAATCAGACAGAACACAGACACAAATGGTAAATGAACAGTTATAGAAAATAGATGGAAGATGTAGAGCACATGGAACAAAAAGAGCAAATAGAATAGAATAGAACATGTAGTATGGTAAGATACATAAATAGTATAGATAGATGTAAAGAATAGGAAGAACCCATAGAAGAGATAGAACACAGAGATGGAAGAGAGTGGTAGACTAGATGAAATAGACAGAATATAAAGATGCATAGATACTAGCCAAAGAACACATTTAATAGATGGAAGAGAGAGAGCTCACAGAACTGATAGAACACATAGATGTATGGATTTCAATACATAGAGAAGAACACAGATCAGAATACATAGTTCAAAAAAGATGAATAGAAGTTAGAATAAATAGAAGAGATCAGATAAAACATCCAGATAAAAAAGAGATGAATAGCTAGAGCAAGTTAGAATAAATGAAGAGGTAGAACACATTAAAAAGGAAGGATAGATAGAACACAGAACAGATAGAACAAGTACAACAGATAGAATATATGGAAAAGACAGAGCTCATAGAACATATAGATAGTAAAGATATATGAAGAACACAGATGGAAGAAAGGTCACAAAATAGATGGAATAGATAACACATAGAGTAGAAAATGAATAAATGAGATAGAACACAGATACAAAAGGTAGACGAACAGTTATATACAATAGATGGAAGAGGTAGAGCACATGGAACAGAAATAGAACATAGAATAGATAACAACAGATGGAGCACATGAAATAGATGAGATAGAAAAAAAGGACAGATAGGAGACAGACACAAAACTTGGAAAAGTTTGACTAGATGGAAGAGGTAGAAAACAGATCAGGTAGAATAAATGGTACAGGCAAAACACATCGAATTGATAAAAGATGTAGAATAGATAGATAAAACACAGAGAATCAACACATACAAAAATATAACTGAATATATGGAAGAGGAAGGGCACATAGAACAGATAGTATAGATCAAAGAGATAAAGCTCATAGAATTGAAAGATTAGACCCAAAACAGAACATGTAGACTCATTAGGACAGAGCAATTATATAGAATATATAGATACTATAAATAGAAAAATTGAATACAAAGAACACAGAGAAGAGATAGAACACAGAGATGGAAGAGACAGCTCAAGGAGCAGATAGACAAGATGGAAGAGACAGAATATACAGATGGATAGGTAATACACACAGAACATATTAGAATAGATTGAAGAGAGAGCTCAGAAAACAGATAGAACTCATAGATGTATAGATTAGAACACATAGAGTAGAACACAAATCAGAATACCTAGATAAAAAGATGAATAGAAGTTAGAATACATAGAAGACATCAGATAGAACAAATAAATACAAAAGAGGTGAATAGCTAGAACAAGATAGAATAGAATGAAGAGGTAGAGAACATTAAAAGGAAGGATAGATAGAACACAGAACAACTAGAAGAAATAGAAGAGATAGAATAGATTCAAATGATAGACCTCATAGACAATATAGATACTAATGAGAGATGATAGAATACAGATGGAAGAAAGCTCACAGAACAGATGTAATAGATAACACCCAGAGTAGAAAGAACAAAAATCACAAACGAAACAGTTTTAAGGAGTAGATGAACGATGTAGAGCACAGAGAGGGCACAAACAACAGATGGAATGTGTAGAATGGTTAGAATAGAGAGATCAGACAGAAATATAGATACTAAAGATAGATGGATAGAATAGGAAGAACATATAGAAGCGATAGATCAGAGAGATGGAAGGGAGAGATCTCACAGAGAAGGTAGACAGATGGAGGAGAAAGAATATGAAGATGTACAGATAGTACACATAGAACACATAGAATAGATGGAAGAGAGAGCGCTCAGGGATAGACGATAGAACACAGTTGGAAAAGACCTCACAGAACAGATGTAATACAAAACACATAAAGTAGAAAGAAACCATATATCACATAGAACACAGATATAAAAGGTAAATGAACAGTTATAGACAATAGATGGGAGATATAGATCACATGGCATAAAAATAGGACATAGAACATGTAGAATGGTTAGAACAAAGAGATAAGTTAGAAATATAGATACTAAAGACAGAAGTATAGAATAGGAAGAACCTACAGAAGAGATATGACACAGAGATGGAGGAGAGTGAGCTCAAAGAACAGATAACAATATATGGAACACATGGAACAGATAGAATATTTGTCACTGTTCCCTCTAAGTATACTTTTCTTGCTGTCCTGATGATGATAAAAATTCTTAATAGTTACAAATATCATCTTTTCTTATAGGAATTCAAATCCTTTGAACTTATTTTATCCTTTAAAGAAATTTTTGTTTTTTTGGTTTTTGTCCCCCTCTTCTAATTACATTGGAGATTATTCTGATTTCTGTGTTTGGACATCAAATTTTCAATTTAAGTCCCATCTTTTCTTTATGAATGCTTGGAAGTCTTCTCTTCTACAAATTACCATACTTACCTCTGCAAGAATATAGTCCATTTTGCTGAGTAGTTGATTCTTGATTATAAGTCTAGTTCCCTTGCTTTGCAGAGTATCATATTCCATGCCTTCTCGTCCTTCAGTATAGATACAGTCAGATTCTGTGTTATCCTAACTGTGGCTCCATGGTATTTTAATTACTTCTTTTTAGCATATTGTAATATTTTTTCCTTGGTCTGATAATTCTTGAATTTAGCTATAATATTCCTGGGCATTGTTACTTGGGGATTAAATGTAGAATGTGATCTGTGGATTCTTTCAGTCTACACTTACCCCTTTTGCTTAGGAAAGTCAGGGCAGTTTTCTTGGATAATTTCCTGTAGGATGCTGTCCAAGTTTATCCTTTTGTCATGGCTTTCTGGTAATCCAATAATTCTCAGATTGCCTCTCCTGAATCTGTTTTCCAGATGTGAGGTTTTGTCACTGAGATATTTCCTATTCTCCTCAATTTTTTCTTTCTTTTGATTTTGTTTTATAGATTCTTGCTGCCTTGTGAAGTCATTTGCTTCTAGTTGTTAAATTCTAATTTTGAAAAACTGAATTTTATTCCTAACTGGTCATCTTTCTCTTTCTGGTATGATTTTATTTTGTAATTCATCTTTCACTTCTGTCACTTCATTTTCAAGGTGGTCATTTTGACTTTCAAGACACTATTTTGTGAAAGTCCTGCTTTTGCAAGACAGGTTCTTGGGGGCTTGGCAGTGTTGATGTAGTTGAATGAACTCAGCCAGAGATTTAGATAGTTTTCACAGTGGCTGTCCTGCTGCCATCTACTGATTTATTTTCTTTATACCTTTTCTCTCTTAAGATTACATACAAGGTTGGTATGGATATTCCATAATCCACATAACGTCTTTTCTTGGAGATATTGAACAAGTCATACAACAACATTTTTACTAACAATTTTTTTTCATTTCTCAGTAACTTTCAATATTTTAAAGGTGTGTTTACTTGTGTCCTTGTCCATGGGGTAGAAAAAGCAGTCCAGACAGTGGAATGGGACGTACAAGCCTTTGAGGGCAATTTATCATCAATTGCTAACTACTGAATGAGGGATAGGGGGTGTGTGGAGATTGTTCAGGCATGTTTTTGCAGGCACTTGAGTATCTAAGTTAGGGTTTTAAATCTTTAACATGAACTCACTATTTGCTGGTTTGTTAGAGGGAGACTTAAGTGGAATTTGTATATTATTACATATAAAGGCAGGGCTTTTCCTAAGAGTTTGTAAGGGCCTTCTAAGAGTTCTATTAATAGTGTGTAGTGAAAGTGAAGGGAGGACGGTGGAAAGATTGGAGGAATGGGAGGAAGGAGAGATGACTTTTTGGTTACTATGCACTTGACCTAATCAGGCACACAGTTGAATTGTCTTTTCTAGAGCTCTGTCCTGAGCCACTGACAGAAAGATGTGGTCCCCTCTTAGTACTATCAGCCTCCCTAAATTGCGATTCATGTACTCATCATGGTGTCAGACTAGGGATTCCTGGCTTCCTCTGAGCTCTCACAGATTAGCCCACGTCAGCACAGACTGTCCTGGGATAGAATTCTGGACTTCACCATAGGTTAGAAACCTCACAGGCTGTGGGTTGGCTTAGACTTCTATTTTCCCAGGCAAACCTTCTGAGGGTCTGAATATTGGCTTATGCTTAGTTTCTGAATCTGGAACTGCAGATGTGGGGTAGAGGTGTGTGGTTTACTCTTGACTTGCTCTTTACTCCTTGGTATCATATTCCTGACTGTGCACCCTTCTAACCCTAGGGCCCCCAATTGAAGGACAAAAGTTTAAGAATATCAATGGAATCAATGGAAAAATGTAGGAGGTAGGTGGCCTAACAGCTAAAAAATCAATTGGAGGATGAGTGGAATATATTGGATCCATAAAACACAGTAGAAGATGACCATAGTAATCAACTTTTGAACAAACTAAAAAATCCAACTTTTTGAGATAAACCCAAGGTTCAACCAGATTCAACCTCCATTATCAAATATAAAATTCACTCATTCATCATTGAGGATCAAACAAATAAAACTGGATCTAAACAACTGGAAAGCCATTGGTTGCTTATGGGTAGGAAGAGCTAACATAATAAAAATGAACATTCTATCCAAATTAATTTACCTATTTAGCACCATACCTATCAAACTACCAAAAAATTTCTTTACTGAATTAGAAAAAAACTATAACAAATTTCATGTGGAATAACAATATATCAAGAATATCAAGGGAAATAATGAAGAAAAATGTGAAGGAAGGGGACCTAGCAGTACCAGATATTAAACTATACTATAAAGCAGCAATCATCAAAACAATATGGTACTGGCTAAGAGACAGAGAGGAGGATCAGTGGAATAGACTTGGGGTAAATGACATCAGCAAGACAGTGTATGATAAACCCAAAGAGCCCAACTTTTGATACATGATTCCACTATTTGACAAAAACTGCTGGGAAATTTGGAAAACAATATGGGAGAGATTAGGTCTAGATAAACATCTCACACCCTACACCAAGATAAATTCAGAATGGGTGAATGACTTGAATATAAAGAGGGAAACTATAAACAAGTTAAGTGAACACAGAAGAGTATACTTGTCAGATCTGTGGGAAAGGAAAGAATTTAAAACCAAGCAAGAGTTGGAGAAAATTACAAAATATAAATTAAATGGTTTTGATTATATTAAGCTAAAAAGCTTTTGTACAAACAAAAACAATGTAGTCAAAATCAGAAGGGAAACAACAAATTGGGAAAAAAACCTTATAACGAAAAACTCTGACAGGGGTCTAATCACTCAAATATACAAGGAGTTAAATCAATTGTATAAAAAATCAATGCATTCCCCAATTGATAAATGGGCAAGAGACATGAATAGGCAATTTTCAGGTAAAGAAATCAAAAGTATCAATAAGCACATGAGAAAGTGCTCTAAATCTCTAATAATTAGAGAAATGCAAATCAAAACAACTCTGAGGTATCACCTCACACCTAGCAGATTGGATAAAATGAAAGAAGGGGGGAGAGGAATGAATGTTAGAGGGGATGTGTCAAAATTGGGACATTAATGCATTGCTGCTGGAGTTGTGATCAGTATCCAACCATTCTGGCTCTCAATTTGGAACTATGCTCAAAGGGCTATAAAAGACAGCCTGCCATTTCATCCAGCTCTACCATTTTTGGGTTTGTACCCCAAAGAGATCATAGATAAACAGACTTGTATGAAAATATTTATAGCTGCACTTTTTGTGGTGGCAAAGAAATGGAAAAGGAGGATATGACCTTCAATTGGGGAATGGCTGAACAAATTGTGGCATAGGATGGTGATGGAATTCTATTGCAATCAACGGAGTAATAAACTGGAGGAATTCCGTGTGAACGGGAAAGACCTCCAGGAACTGATGCAGAGCAATAGGAGCAGAGCGAGAAGAACATTGTACACAGAGACTGATATACTATGGTAAAATTCAAATACAATTGACTTCTGTACCAGCAGAAAGCAATGACAAAGGGCAGGTCTGAGGGATTTATGGTAAAGAATGCTAAACACATTCAAAGGAAGAACTACAGGAGTAGAAACATATAAGAAAAACAATTGCTTCAATGCATGGGCTGAGGAGAACATGATTGGGGATGTGGACTCGAAACTACCACACCAATGCAAATATCATCAATTTGGAAATAGATCTTGAACAGGGACACATGTTAAAACAAGTGGAAATGCACGTTGGCTATGGGTTGGGGGACAGCAGGGAACAAAGGGGAAAGATGGAGCTTGAATCATGTAACCATGTTAAAAATGAATATTAGTAAATGATTTTAAAAAGAGACTGAGAGAGATAAGGAGACAGATGTGTTTAATGGGAGATATTAGAGTCATGGAAATACATAAAAAGAGAAAGGTTAAGAAACAGATAGACAAGGAGAGAGAGAGAAATATAAAAACTGAAAAAGGTAGTAAGTGACAGGGACAGAGCCAGAGAGATTAAGGCAGAGGGAGACAGAAGGACAGATACTAAGAAATGGAGAGATAATAACAGAGAAAGGAGGAGAAAGCAAGGGAGAAAGATGCAGAGGGGTTATGAGAGAAACCAACAGGCAAAGTGGTGGAGACAGAGGGAGAGCAAGAAAGGAATGATGAGGAAAAGAAAGATAAAATGAGAAACAGAGGACCAGGGGAGGATATTGGGAATACATGCACACCAGGTGAAGGTCATTTCTGAATGTTGTTGGGCCCTGCTACCTGTAGTCACTCACAAGAGACTGGAGACCCTGACTGCCCTTCCAAGGCAGGGTAGACAAAGGAAGTTAGCTGGTGGCTGCAGAAAGCTGGGGACTGTAGGAACTAAAAATGGCTACACCTAGTGGCAGAATTCCCAAGGGCCCTGTCAGATCACCTGAGGTTAATCACAGACTGTCAAAGGAATAGGGACAACACTTGGCTGTGTATTATAGAAACTTGAAAAAATAAGGCCTCAGGAAATAACAAAATAAGAATCATGAACTGAAGACATCATCCCCCAAGCACACTTTTTCTCCTGAGGCCACCCCAGGTAGAGCAGGAGATTCTAAATGATTAGTACTTGCCACAATTCCAAGTCCCCAGCCCCCAATACCTTGATGTCTGAGTGAAAATTCCTCTACATCACAGTCCTTGGAAGGTAACTGGTGAAAGAGATGTTGGCATAATTTAATACTCTTTATGTGTGGACACTGGATGGAGGCATTTCCATTCTCCCATCACCATGAAAGGGACCAATCTACCTTTCCCTCCCTTGTGCCCAATTATTCTCAGAGTCAGTCATTTCCTGACAAAACATTGGGAGAGGGAGGCTCCCCAAAAACCTTTGACAAATGGGGTGAGGAAGTAGGGTGGGTCACGAAGCACCTTCTTTATGTGTATGAATTCCAGGAGCTGCTGAAGGGTTCTTTGCCAAGGCCACCTCAAAGCCTTGTATGCAGTGTTCCTTTTTGGAAGAGGTCCAGGGATGTGTCCCATGCTATCATTTGTCAATGTGGAATTTTGGATGTCTAAGTTTACCCTTACTTTAGAGAAATCCTAGTGTCAAGTGCCCATATTTTGGTTTGAATATTAAGCACCTTTTTGCTTTGAAGGCTTCTCTATTGGATGAAAGTTTTCCTCTCCTGAAGCCCAGTTTCTTAGTTTGAACTTTGCCTTGGGTTTGTTACAGCTGACACTTGTTTATACCTTTGTTGATGGCTGCAAAAGGGTTTACCAATCTGTTTATGATACCTAATTATCCAGAAGATATAAGGACTTTCCCTTTACTCTTGGGAGAAAGCAGCTAGTGTGTTTTCTCCCTGGGTGGAGCTGACACTGAGATGTGTGTCTTCTCCCAGGGTAGTTGGTACTTAGCACAGTGCTTTCTTTATGGGATATGGTTCCCAGGTTCCTAGAGCCCTTGGTTTCGAATGGGGTTGAACATTTGGCTCTATGTAATGATTAAATATTTGAAGTATGTCCCTATTCCTGTTTTAAGAGGGTTTTTTTCTTGATTACTTGGTAATTCTGTGACATTTCCAAGTGAACACATCCTAATCTAGGTTTTCATATTTATTTCAAAACCTGCCATCAAAGCAAAAATCCACCATTTTCACTTGTTTCTTTCCCCAAGGTTTTGCTCTTGTGAATGTACAATATTAATACTTTACCCCTTTAAAAGAGGTCGGTCCATTTTAGGCTAAAATCTATACAATGTTGTCTCAACTTCTGTTTCATGATTTTGTTTTTTTGATTTTGTTTTCATGATTTTATCAATCTTTTGACTTTGTTTTATTTGTTCTTGTTGTCTTGAGAGATAATTGGCTTCTAATTGTTCAATTCTATCCTTTAGGGACTGGTTTTCCTTTTCAATCTGGTCATTTCTGGTGTTCAATTTGCTTATTAGTTCATTTGATTTCTGAGCCTCACTTTCCAATTGCAAAATTCTACTTTTTAAAATGTTATTTTCTTGCCAGATCTCTTCCATCTTCTTCAAAATCTCAGTTTTGAACTCTTCCATAGATTGTGACCAGTTTTCATTATTTTGGGAAGGTTGGGATACTTGTTTTTCCTCTTCTGTTGTCTGGATTATTTTGTGTAAAAGTTGTGGAGTGTTCCAGAGTTTTTCTTGATAATCTTTTTCTTCTGGGGTTCTCAGCTTGCCATTGTTAGCCCCGCCCCTTTTCAGCTTTGTCTTCCCACTCAGGGTCTGCCTGTGCTTTCTAAGCCTCTGGTCTCCTTGTCTTCAGGGTCAAGCCTCCTGGTAGTCCCCAGTCTGCCCCTCTGCCCGAGGCCCCTTCAGTAGTCTCAGGGGCTGCTTCCTCAGCTGAGCTCCCATCTGTACCGCGTCCCCACTCGAGGTCCAGGCCTGATCTGGAAATCTTTGTCCACTCCTAGAGCACTGCCTTCACCCACTCAGATGCTCGGTAAAGTCTGTGCGCTGGCAATCTTTGTCCACACCTAGGGCAATGTCTTCACCCAGCAGACACTCAGGAAAGTTCCTGCATTTGAGATTTTTGTCCTTGCCCAGGGCAATGCCTTCACTCGCACAGATGCTTGGGAAAGTTCGTGCACGCCCCCCAGCTACTTGGGGTCCCACTTCTTGCAGCTCTCAGGTATAAGCCCTGGGGCTGCTAGTGATTTACTGGTTGCCCCAATCCTGCTTCCACTCTTGTGCATTGGCCTTGGCACTGTGTGTGGTGTGTGTGTGGGGTGGAGGAACTTCTTCCTCTAGAGTTTTAATGAAAGCTGTTTCACCCCTTTATAGCTTGGAAATGCCCCCATTCTGCATACCTTCAATGCTGCGCCCTGTTGTGGGGTTCCTTTGTTCGTCTGAATTCGTTTTTGTGTCCCCTTGAGGAGTCTTGTATGCTTCGGTTAGGAGAGATAGAGCAGCTCCTCCTTACTCTGCCTCCATTTTAACCGGAAGTCCCCGAGAGCAATATCTGGTATTTTTAAGCCACCTTCCTTCATGTTTTTTTTTCATTATTTCCCTTGATATTCTTGATCTTTTGTTCTTCCAAATGAACTTTGTTATAGTTTTTTTTTCTAATTAACTAAAAATTATTTTGGTAGTTTGATAGGTATGGTACTAAATAGGTAAAAAAATTTCGGTAGAATGGTCATTTTTATTATGTTAGCTCATGCTACCCATGAACAATCAATGTTTTTACAATTGTTTAGATCTTGTTTTAATTTTTTGGAAAGTGTTTTGTAGTTGTTTTCGTGTAATTGCTGTGATTGTTTTGGTAGATAGATTCCCAAATATTTTATATTGCCTAGGGTGATTTTAAATGGCATTTCTCTTTCTACCTCTTGCTGCTCTGATGTGTGTTATAATTATGGGAGATCTCTTGATCTATTTGAAATGGTAAATTGATGTACAGAGAGAAATAAGATGACCCTTCTCCCTTATACCTGTTGCCCAGGCAGGATCCTTCAGGTCTAAGAGGTATATCCCTTCAGGACCCACCTCGGGTTAATTGATATGTTGATTTGGGCTCTTTAGCTAGGATAACACCTTGTATTCTGACTGTGATTTCTCCCTTCCCAAAACAAGCTTGGAAACTGCTTTAGGAAGGTACTTTAAACTTTATATTAAACAAGAAGGTTAAGGGTAAAGGACTGTGGTATAGGAGACCCTATTCTAATGATTACTAATGAAATATAAACTGCTAGCAAATGAAGAATTAATGTAACTTCCCTCTGGTTCAATCTGGCCAGGACTAAACCAGAGTAGGTAAACTGCTGGGATATCTTGACTTCTTCTTCAATAGATCTTCAGCCTTACAGTTGAGTTATTTCCACCCTTTTCCACCCTCTTCTTCATCTCCTGCCCACTTACCGGACCCCTCCCGGGCCCTGGGAAACCTAGATATCTAGATGATGAAACTCCTAATATCTAGGGGCAGTAAACACCAAGGTGGTGGTCAGGTATAGGTGGAACAGTATCTCAAGTACAGGAAGAGTTTGCAGAGAAATATTTGCACCCTCTCATTCCAAGACCAGGATCCACAGATCTCCAGTCTCAGCACAGGTCAAAGACCCAGAACCCCTTCTCAGGATTCTCAACTGCCCTCCACCTGCCTTACGCATGACTTCCCTGGGAACATTCCATCCAACTAATTTATTTGTCAATCAAAGGTGATCTTCAACCTCCCAGAGATTCAATATAACATGTGTTGGAAATCTATAGAAATGCTGATGATTTATGTGCATTTATTTTGGATCCTGCAACATTGCTAAAGTTGTTGATTACTTCTACTTGCTTTTTAGTTGATTCTCTAGGATATTTTCAATAGACCATCATATCATCTGCAGAGTGATAGCTTAGTCTCCTCATTGCCTATTTTAATATTTTCAATTTCTTTTACTTCTCTTATTGCTACTGCTAGTGTTTCTAGTACAATGTTAAATAATAGAAATGATAATGGGCATCCTCATTTCACACCTGATCTTATTGGAAAGGCTTCTAATGTATCCCCATTGCATATAATCATTGCTGATGTTTTAAGATATATATATATATATATATATATATATATATACTGTTTATTAGTTTTAGGAAAGGACCTTCTATTCCTGTACTTTCTAGTGTTTTCAGTAGGAATGTGTGATGTATTTTGTCAAAGGCTTTTTCAGCATCTATTGAGATATTGATGTGGTTTTTGTTGGTTTGCTTTTTGATATGGTCAATTACGTGGATGGTTTTCCTAATGTTGAACCAACCTTGCATTCCTGGTATAAATCCCACCTGATCATGATGAATAACCCTCTTGATCACTTGCTGGAGTCTTTGTGCTAGTATTCTATTTAACATTTTTGCATCTATGTTCATTAAGGAGATTGGTTTGTAATTTTCTTTCTCTGTTTTTGATCTACCTGGCTTTGCAATAAGTACCTTATTTGTATCATAAAAGGAATGTGGTTAGACTCCTTCTTTGCTTATTACATCAAATAATTCATATAGTATTGGGATTAATTGTTCTTTGAATGTTTGATAGAATTCACTTTTGAATCCATCAGGCCCTGGCGATTTTTTTCTTAGGAAGTTCTCTAATGGCCTGTTCAACTTGGATTTCTGTTTTCATCTGATGATTTTTAATTTGTTCATTTTCTAGTTTTTTAAGTTGCATGCCCAATTCATTAAACTCTGCCCTCCCTAATTTATTAATATATGCACTTAGTGATATAAATTTTCCCCTTAGAACTGCTTTGGCTGCATCCCATAGCTTTGGATAAAATATCTCATCATTGTCATTGTCTTCAATGAAATTATTAATTGTTGCTGCGATTTGTTCTTTCACTAAATTATTTTGGAGAATCGTATTATTTAATTTACAATTAGTTTTTGGTTTACCTCTCCACGTACTCTTACTAATAACTATTTTTATTGCATTATGATCTGAGAATGTGACATTTATTATTTCTGCTTCTTTGCATTTGTTTGACATGTTTCTGAGCCCTGTTACATGATCTATCTTTGTGAATGTTCTATGTGCTGCTGAAAAGAAGGTGTATTCCTTTTAGACTCTATTTTTTCCATATATCTGTCAATTCTAATTGTTCTAGGGTTTCATTCACCTCTCTTATCTTTTCCTATTTATTTTTTGGTTTGATTTATCTAGATGTGATAGGGGAAGTTTGAGTTCGCTCACTAGTATGGTTTTGCTATCTATTTCCTACTTGAGCTCCACTAGCTTCTCTTTTAGTATTTTGGAAGTTATACCATTTGGTGCAGACTTATTGAGTAATGATATTTCTTCATTGTTTATACTGCCTTTTAATAGGGTGTACTTACCTTCCTTATCTCTTTTTTTTTTAAACATTTATTAATATTCATTTTTAACATGGTTACATGATTCATGCTCCCCTTTCCCCTTCAAC
>NC_058136.1:81530890-81533811 GCF_016433145.1 Gracilinanus agilis | reverse complement strand
GTACCTACCAATGGGCACGGAAACCTTCTGACATCTGAGAAGGAGCTCATTCCTAAATATCCAAACCTCTGGTCTTTTTATATAATCCAGAAATATATCTTTTCCATGGTGCTACCAAAGGATATTGGCTTCCATTTGGAAGGCAGATTCTTGTTCTTTTTCTTAGACACTAAAATGTGAGTAAGAGTTACTAATCCTTTGTGTCATGCATATATTTATGTTAACTACTATAGTTGTTAAAACATCCTCTTGAATCTCCCCTTATCCAGTACTCAATGTCATCCAGTGCAGAACATGCATAATTGAAATGCCTCAGGTTAACCAGACCTTGGAATGAGTGAATGAGTTCCCAAATTGATTACCCACAACAGATGAGAGATTGTAGTTTGGAGACAACTGCTATATAATTGTGGGGAAGTAGATGCTATGCTCTTATCTATCTTACCAATACTCACTCAGAAGAAACTGATACATGTACAATGGGACAGCCTCATTAGTCCTTTCCACAAAAGCAAGATATATTATGCAATGTAGAGTCTCTAAAAGTCTCTTTTGCACGATTTGATTTTTTACTCTTAAATTCTTCCAAGCACCATTTCATCTAAAATTTTCCTATAGATTCTTTAAAAAGGAATTTGATATTTTTTCTGAAGACATATATATTATCTATCACAGATGTGATATGTGATGTTGTCATGTGATTTAAAACTATAAAAAATGGTTATTTATTTAACTAAAGAGAATGGCAACGATTTGAAAACATGAGAAACTTTATCAGATTGAAGTCAAAGCAGTACTTAAGGGAAACTCTATCTCCAAATGCTTATTCCAATTAAATAGAGAAAGTGTAGATCAATGAATTGTGCATACAACTTTTAAAAAGAAGTAAAGAACAAATTTTAAAATACCAATTAAACACCAATTTGGAAATACTGAAAATCAGAGAAGAGATTAATAATGTTAGAATACCAATGAACTCATAAATAAGACAAGGAGATAACTCTAAGAGAAAAAATAAAACTAATAAATCACTTGTCAATTTGATTAAAAAAGAAAACCAAATTATCAGTAAAGAATACAAAGAGATTGAATTCGCTAATGAAGAAGAAATTTTAAAAATTGTTAGGAGCTATATTGCCCAATTATATGCCAGTATATCTGAAAATTGTATTCAAATGGATCAATGTTAACTAAAATATAACAGAAAAGGAACAGATTGGCAGAATAGGAATTAAATGTTTTATTTATTTTAAAATTTTATTTAGACAATTTTTCCATGGTTACATGAATCATGATTGGTCCCTTCCCTCTTCCCTCCCTGTTCCTGGAGCTGACAAGAAATTCCACTAGGTTATACATTCAACATTGTTAAAAACCTATTTCCATGTTATTCATATTTGCAATAGAGTGAACTTTTAACATCAAAACCTCCATCATATTCCCATTGAGCACCGTGATTTATCATGTTTTTCTTCTGCATTTCTGTTCCCATAGTTCTTTCTCTTTATGTGGATAGCTATTTCTATTTCGTTGTGAAGGTGTTACACTGAATTTATGTCAATTTTTTATATCTATTATGTGCTACTTAAAAAATACCTGTTCAGTTATCTCTGGATATCTATTCAATCAAACTTTTAAGAATTTAATTCACTTTTATCATTTCTCTTATTATTTTTTGGGGTGAGATTTATCTACTTCTGAGAGGGGAAGGCTGATGTTCCCTCAAAAGTGTAATTTTAGTATTTCCTCGTTAATCTCCTTTAGTTTCTCCTTTAAAAATCTGAAGGTGAAAGAGAGAGAGAGAGAGAGAGAAAGAGAGAGAGAGAGAGAGAGAGAGAGACAAAGACAGAGAGAGGAAGAGAAAGGGAAAGAGAGACAAAGACAGAGAGAGAGAGAGAGAGAGAGAGAGAGAGAGAGAGAGAGAGAAAGAGACAGTGAGAGAGGGAGAGAGCGAAAGAGAGAGAGAGATGGAGACAGAGATACAGAGACAGAGACAGAGAGAGGAAGACAGAGTAAGAGACAGAGAGAGACAAAAAGAGGGAGACAGAGCCACAGAGACAGAGAGAAAGACAGAGAGAGAGACATAGAGTGGACGGAGTGAGAGACAGTGAGAGAGTTAGAGAGAGAGACAGAAAGAGGCAGAGAAATGGAGAGAGAGTCAGAGACAGAGAGAGACACAGAGATGCAGAGACAGAGAGAGGGAGACAGAGTGAGAGACAGGGAGAGAGAGACAGAGAAAGAGAGAGAGACAGAGAGATGACAGAGAGACAGAGAGAGAGACAGAGACACAGAGAGAAAAAAGAGTGTGACAGAGAGACAGAGACAGAGAGAGACAGAGACAGAGAGAGAGACAGAGAGTGAGAGACAGAGAGAGGGAGACAGAGTGAGAGACAGAGAGAGAGTCAGAGACAGAGAGAGACAGAGACAGAGACAGAGAGAGGACAGAGAGACAGAAAGGTGACAGAGAGGCAGAGAGAGACACACAGAGACTCAGAGACAGAGAGAGACAGAGAGAGGGAGACAGAGTGAGAGGCAGAGAGAGAGACAGAGAAACAGAGACAGAGAGAGACAAAGAGAGGGAGACAGAGTGAGAGACAGAGAGAGACTGAAAGAGGGAGACAGAGACATAGAGACAGAGAGAGAGGACAGAGTGAAAGTGAGACAGGGTGACAGAGAGAGAGACATAGAGTGGGAGATGGAGTGAGAGACAGTGAGAGAGTTAGAGAGAGGGACAGAGAGAGAGACAGAGAGAGGCAGAGAAACAGAGATACAGAGTCAGAGGAACAGAGAGAGACACAGAGATACAGAGACAGAGAGAAAGAGAGAGGGAAACAAAGTGTGAGACATTCAGAGAGATAGAGAGAGAGACAGAGAGACAGAGAGAGACAGAGAGAGGGAGACAGAATGAGACAGAGAGAGAT
>NC_058136.1:81515741-81530843 GCF_016433145.1 Gracilinanus agilis | reverse complement strand
AGACAGAAAGAGAAAGAGACAGAGACAGAGAGACAAGAGAAACAGAGACAGAAAGACAGAGAGAGGGAGACAGAGTGAGAGACAGAGAGAGAAAGAGACAGAAAGAGAAAGAGACAGAGACAGAGAGACAAGAGAAACAGAGACAGAAAGACAGAGAGAGGGAGACAGAGTGAGAGACAGAGAGAGAAAGAGACAGAAAGAGAAAGAGACAGAGACAGAGAGATAGAAACAGAGAGACAGAGAGAAAAAGAGAGATACAGGGGAGAATCATTCCCTAAGGTCCATGGAATCTTTAACTCTTTTTGCTTTGGCCAATAGGAGGATTGCCTTGAAAGCACAAGACCCCTTTTGCATTGAGCCCCCAATTGCTTATCTGATAATCTGTTTACTTGGAACAAGAAGCATAGCTTTGTATATGCCCTGATTAACCCTGAGTTATATAGGCATTTCAAACTAATAAAACTGCAAGTCATTACCAAATAATATTTTGCATTCATTAGTTTGATATTGATCTTAGGAACAAATTTTTAGAATATTGTCTCATCATTGCAACTATACTCTTAAAATGATTTAGAATGAATAAAGATAGAAACCTAGATTTCCTTCCTTTCTATTTATTTGATTCCGCATATCTTAGAGAGGGAGACATGTGTGTGCAATACATATTCAAGGTACTAAAAGGAAACCTATAATCTACATTGGTGTAGATTGTACCTACTGTACATTGGGACCTAACTTAGATGTCAATAAGGACCTGACTACAGAAAATCATGAGTGTCATTTAAGTACAGAAAACTTTATCCTGAAGGCAATAACAAATCTTGGATTATTTCTATGGAAGAAAATACACAATTAGAGCATTTTATAAAAGATCAATCTACCATCCTGCTCATCTTTATTTTATACTGAATATAAATCTAATGTTCACTCCAGGATATAAAAAATTGTTTAAAATGTCTTTGCATTTATGGACTTACATTATTCCTCCCTTAATTATCTCTTCTTCAAAATTGAACTCTCAACCTGAACAGCATTCAAAAGCAAAATAGCATGCAATAAATAGGATATCTTTACAGCTTTTATTTTTCCCTACTGTTTTCACTGACTGATTTCATCAATAGTTCATTTTTATCAGGGTGATACTATCATAGAAAGGTGTTTTTGTATAAAACTCATGCATATAAAACATTTACCCTACAGCAAATAACCAGAGAATTATAATTATGGTTTTAAAAGGGACGAATTTACTTTAATTTTAGCATAATGTACAGAAATATAGAGTTCTCCCAAGCTGAACATTAATTTAATGAAAGGCCTTTAATTCTAGAAATAATATGGGTAAGTTGTTGAGCTTGAACACAGCAGGCAAATGAATAAATTGATTTTGATTATATAAACATATCTGAAATATTGGTCATTTCCCCCTCAAATTGATAGTAATTGTAAATTAGAATATGTGTAACTTTATACAAAGAATTGACACCAAACACTACTCCTTCACATTTCTGAAAGTGTTAATTTTCCACTTGGGTAACAAAGGGAAGAAAACACTGGTTTTCCCCATTCATTTCCCCACTCTGTAGGATTTTAACTCAGAACTTGCTGAATGGAAGAGGTGGAACAGAGAACTAATAGAATAAATGGAACAGGAAAACACATAGAAGAGATAGAACATGTAGAATGGATAGATAGAGCACAGAGAATACAACACGTACAAAAGATATAAAAGAAGAGACAAAAGAGGTAGAACACATAGAAGAGAGAGAACACAAGATAGATTCAAAAGATGTAGCTCATAGAACAGATAAATTAGACATAACACAGAACATGTAGACTGGTTAGGAAAGCAAGATCACATAGAACATAAAGATACTAAAAAGAGATGGAAAGAATAGGAAGAACCCATTAGTTCTCTTCCATCTCTGTGTTCTGTCTCTTCAATGGGTTCTTCCTATTCTTTCCATCTATTTTTAGTATCTATATGTTCTATGTGATCTCTCTATCCTAACCAGTCTACATGTTCTGTGTTGTGTCTAATGAGACTGAGTTCACAGATCAGAAATAATAGATGGAACGAGGAGATTAGAAAGATGGATAGATACTACACATAGAACACATCAAATAGATGGAAAACAGAGAGCTCAGAGAACAGATAGAATGTTTAGATGAATAGATTAGAATACATAGACTAGAACACAGATCAGAATACATAGATAAAAGACAGATGACTTGAAGTTAGAATACATAGAAGAGATCAGATAGAACATCCAGATACAAAAGAGATGAATACCTAGAACAAGTTAGAATAGAAGGAAGTGGTAGAGCACATTAAAAAGGATAGATAGAAAACAGGTTAGATAGAAAAAAATGAAACACATAGAATAGATGAAAAAGTTAGAGCTCATAGAACATATATAGTAAAGATAGATGATAGAACACAGATGGAAGAGAGCTCACAAAACAGATGTAATAGATAACACGCAGAGTAGAAAGAAGCCTTGAATCTGATAGACCACAAACACAAAAGGTAAATAAACAGTTTTAGAGAGTAGGTGAATGATATAGAGCATATGGAACAGAGAGAGCACATAGGATAGATGGAATGTGTAGAATAGTTAGAACAGAGAGATCAGATAGAAATATAGATACTAAAGACAGATGAATAGAATAGGAAGAACACATTGAAGAGATAGAACACAGAGATGGAAGGGCGAGATCTCACAGAGCAGATAAAATAGATGGACCAGAAAGAATATGAAGATGGATAGTACACATAGAATACATAGAATAGATGGAAGAGAGAGAGCTCAGAGAACAGATAGATACTAAAGATAGATCATAGAACACATATGGAAAAGAGCTCACAGAACAGATGGAATAGATAACATATAGAGTAGAAAAAAACCAATACATCACATAGAACACAGATACAAAAGGTTAATGAACAGTTATAGAGAAGAAATGGACAATATAGATCACATGGAACAGAGAGACCACATAGAACATGTAGAATGGTTAGAACAGAGAGATGAGATAGAAATATAGATACAAAAGACAGGTGTATAGAATAGGAAGAACCTATAGAAAAGGTAGAACACAGAGATGGAAGAGAGTGAGCTCACAGAACTGATAACAATACATGGAACACATGGTATAGATAGAATATTTGTCATTGTTCCCTCTAAGTATACTTTTTCTAGCTATCCTAATGATGGTAACAATTCTTAAAAGTTAAAAATATCATCTTTTCTTATAGGAATACAAATCATTTAAACTTACTTGTTCCTTTAAAGAAAGTTTTAGTTTTTTGGTTTTCATCCCCCTCTTTTTATTACATTTCGGTGATTCTCTTGATTTCCTTGTTTGGACATCAAATTTTCAATTTAAGTCCCATCTTTTCTTTATGAATGCTTGGAAGTCTTCTCTTTTATGAAATTACCATACTTTCCTCTGCAAAAATATACTCCGTTTTGCTGAGTAGTTGATTCTTGGTTGTAGGCCTAGTTCCCTTGCTTTGCAGAATATCATATTCCATGCCTTCTGAACCTTGTAGATACAGCCATATTCTGTGTCATCCTATCAGTGGCTCCATGGTATTTGAATGACTTCTTCTTAGCATCTTGTAATATTTGTTTTTCTTGGTATGGTAGTTTTTTAATTTAGCTATAACATTCCTGGGCATTGACAATTGGGGATTAAATGTTGGAGATGATCTGTGGATTCTTTTAATCTCCACTTTCCCCTTTTGTTATAGAAAGGGCAGTTTTCTTGGATAATTTCCTATAGGATACTGTCCAGGCTTCTCCTTTTTTCATGATCTTCTGGTAGTCCAATAATTCTCAAATTGTCTCTCCTGAATCTGTTTTCCAGATCTGAGGTTTTGTCACTGAGATGTTTCCTATTCTCAACTTTTTCATTCTTTTGATTTTGTTTTATAGATTCTTGCTGCCTTGTGAAGTCATTTGCTTCTAGTTGTTGAATTCTAATTTTGAAAGACTGAATTTTATTCCTGGCTTTTTGGTCATCCTTCTCTTTCTGGTCTGATTTTCTTTGTCGTTTTTCTTTCACTTCTTTTTACCTCCTTTTCAAGCTGGTCAATTTTCACTTTCAAGATATTTTGTGAAAGTCCTGCTTTAGCCAGAGAGGAATCTTGGGGGCTTGGTAGTGTTGGTGCAGTTGAATGAGCTCAGCCAGAGCTTGAGATGGTTTTCACAGAGGCTGTCTTGCTGCCATCCACTGGTTTCTTTTATTTATACGTTTTCTTTCTTAAGGTTACATACAGGGTTGGTATGGATATTCCATAATCAACATACATCTTGTCTTGGAAATATTAAATAATTCATACAACAACCTTATTACCACCAACCTTGTTACTAACAACTTTTTCATTCCCCAGTAACTTACAATATTTTTTAAGGTGTGTTTACTTTTGTCCTTGGATATGGGGTGGAGAAAGCATTCCAGACAGTGGAATAGGATGTACCAGCTTTTGAGGGCAATTTCTCCATTTATTACCCACTGTTAGCTACAGACTCATGGTTTGGGGGCGGGGCAGGAGATTTGGAGATTGTTCTGACCTGTTTTTGCAGGCACTTGTGTATCTCAGTTAGGGTTTTTACATCTTTAACATGAACTCACTATTTGCTGGTTTGTTATAGGGAAACTTTAGGGGAATTTTTATATTATTATATATAAAGATGGGGCTTTTCCTAAGAGTTTTAGAAGGCTTGCAAGGGTTCTAATAATAATGTGTGGTGAAAGTGATGGGAAGAAGGTAGGAGGATTGGAGGAATGGGAGAAAGTAGAGAGGAAGGTAGAGGAAGGAAAAGGTAGGTTGCCATCCCCAGGCCCTAGAGGGGGAAATTGACCAAAGCCCTTCAGGGGCTCGAATAAATGATTGGAGAGCAACTTTAGAGTTTTGAATAGCTAGGTTTTATTTAGGTTAGGAAAGGGAAGGTCTGGGGAAAACTAGTAGGTAGGAAAAAAGGGAAAAATGAGCTGAGAGAGAGATAAGGTCTCTGAGAGCCTCTGGGCTCCACAGCAGACCCTCCAGGGTAAAGAGGTATTGAAAGCTCAGGGTAAAGAGAGCCTCCAGGGTTGGAGAGCTATCAAGAGCTTATGTTAGAAGGCAGAGCTTCCAGGGTCAAGAGAGCTAATTCAGTCAGCCTCCAGGGCAGAAAGAGAAAAGGTGCCAAACTTTGTCTTTTATAATTTCCCTGAAGCCTCCCACAAAGTAAGTAGGAATTGTCAGGGGAAGTTGTAGCAGAGAGTCCTGGGAGTTGTAGTCTTCCAGGGCTTACGAAAATTCCAAATGACACAATAGCCTATAATTTTTTTTGTAACATGGAAAATTGCAGTGTGGAATTCCTGCAAGATACAGGGTCAAGCCTCAATCAGAATTCCAGGGGAACTCCCCTGGAGAATTCTGAGTGAGGGGACGCTTGGAAAGCTATTTACCAGTTGATTCCTGGAGTGGAAGTGAGGTCACTCTGCTTGCTGGTCCCAGTTTGGAGTTTGCCCAGGTGGCCATAGTGGCAAAAGCCATTCTTGGTTTCTACT
Source organism: Gracilinanus agilis (assembly GCF_016433145.1). Taxonomy (NCBI): domain Eukaryota; kingdom Metazoa; phylum Chordata; class Mammalia; order Didelphimorphia; family Didelphidae; genus Gracilinanus; species Gracilinanus agilis. The sequence continues at coordinate 81,525,284 of NC_058136.1, read as the reverse complement.
CAGGAGTTTGCCTGTCTAGCGGGATTAGACCTCTCCAGCAACAACTTAATAGTTACTTAGCTATTTATATATTAGGAGTAATTACTATAAGCTTTGAGGGCAAGTTAGCTAAAGGTCTGCCACTCCCTCCTACGGGGAGGGGCAGTTTCTACCTAACAGTTCAGGGCTTCCCAGTTTTTTATCCAAATCTTAAATACCCCTTCCCTGCCTTCCCTTCATCTTTGTCAATATAAACTTCATCTTTTTTATACCTCTGCCTGGGTATTATTTTGGGCATACTCACAACCGCCATAAAGCCTGGTTCTATGCAGTTGCCTGCCGAAGAAAACAGATCCTCCTCTGTCCTTAACATCAAGATATCAAGCTTCTCTTTGTCCCTCAATCAGATCTGTGGGAAATATAAGTTGAGAAAGTGAATTTCATTAGAGATTTGCCTTTGCTGAGCCTTGCTTGAACACAGTACCTTGCCTCCATATTCAACCGAAAACCAACTGCTTGGGGGGAGAGGTTTGAGGGCAATGAATACCTTCTGTTCCCTACTCACTCAAACTTGGGGGGGGTGAGGAGAGAGTACTACAGGTTCCTAGCTCAGGCCAGCCCATCAGCTTCCAAATATCTCTGTTATTATAAACATAACAGTTTCCCTGGGGATTAGTGGGAATATTGATGACAATTTTAATAATAGGAAATGTTGATAAAAAGAGTCACACATGGGAATCTGAGTGGGATTGCTATCCTTCTATAGCCTTCTGTGCAGGTTCCAGAATTTCTGCACTATTTTCTTGTTTAAGTTCGTGCATTTTCTTTTTCCAATTGCCTTCAGCTACTTAGTTGCTTTTTTCAGTTCTTGAGTTAATTGAATTTTGAGTTCTTCCAAAGCCTACGTCCACTTCACTGGAGTTTTTTGTGTTTTTGCTTAGTGTTCCTTAGTCTTCCTCTGATCCATTTGCTGTTTGTTCATTTCCTGGATAGAAGTTGTAGATTGTAATTTCTTTTTTCTTTTTCTGTTGTTTATTCATACTTTTCCCTTCTTCGCCTCCCCCAACTCCGTAATTGGCTGTAATCTTGTTCCTTTGTTTATTTTCTGAATCTGTTGGTTTTGGCTAATAAGTCCTGCAAAGACTTCTTTTCCGCTCCTCTGACTGACTAGATTAGTGAGTTCTGGGGCCCAATCTTCCCCAGCTGGTAGTCAAAGCTAAAGATGTGATTTCAGCTACTTTCACTGCAGTCCATGGAGGAGGGGTGTTGGAGCTTCCCTGCTCTCTGAAGACTTTTTATGTGCTGTAATGATAAGATTAAGCCAGAGTGGAGTTGATCTGCAGAACCCTAAGAGGGGAGGGCAATGCAAGATGGAGTGATTGGTCACCCTCTTTACACTTCTCCTCCAGCTGCCACCCCAGAGATTCCAGGATCTGCTGGAGACTCAGTGCACTAAGTTGGGAGGGGACCTAGGATCTGCCTTTGCCTTTTGATCCCAACAGATTTTTTTAGTGTAACTTTTAAGTTGGGTTAAGCATAAGGATACCCCACTTCTGTTGTTAGTTTGGTTTTCTGTCCCCTTGGAGTCCTTTGTCCTTTTTTGGTGTTGAAGGATATACAGAGGTCAGGAGCGTTCCTGCTTCTAAGCCGCCATATTGACAGAATTCTCTCTTGAGTTATTCATTTATTTTAAATGGTATCTCTCTTTCAAACTCTTACTGTCAAACTTCATTGGTGGTATAGAGAAATGTTAATGATGTACAACTTTCCTAAATGTGTTTATTGCTCAATTAGTTTTCTGTTAATTCCTTAGGATTTTTAGGTATAATACCTTAGCATCTGAAAAGATTGATAATTTTATTTCCTCATTGTCGATTCTAATTCCTTTAGTTACTTCTCTTATTGCAGGACTGTAGTATTGAATAATAGTGGTGATGATAGGCATTCTTGTTTACCCCTTGATCTTTAAAGGAAAGCTTTTATTTTATTTCCATTAAAAATACTGCTTATTGATGGTTTTAGAAAGACATTATTGACCGTTTTAAGGAATAGTCCACTTATTCCATTGTTTTCCAGGTTTTTTAAAATAAGAAGAGGTAAAGGGTTTTGATAAAAGGTTTTTTCCATATACATATTGATATAATGATATGATTTATGTTGGCTTTATTATTGATATGGCCAAATAAGCTGATGTTTTTCCAAATATTGGACTCTCCTCACATTCCTATTATAAAAGCCCATTGGTCATAGTGTAGAATCATTGTGATCTATTGCTGTAATATCCTACTACTGCTTTATTAAATTTTTGCAATAGTACTAATTAGGGAGATTGATCTATAGTTTTTTCTCAATTTTTGTTCTACCTAGCTGAGATATCAACATCATATTTATGTCATAAGAAAGATATTGGTAGATATATTTTCTCAGCTGTTGTTCTAAATAGTTTTCATAGTATTGTGATTAATTGCTTTTTAAAGGCTTGGTAGAATTCACTTGTATATCCAACTGGCCCTAGGATGTTTTTCTTAGGGAACTCACTGATGGATTGTTCAATTACTTTTTCTTATATTTATTGTTTTTTTTATTTGCCTACTCAATCATTTGTATGCTTATTCTTGTAGCCATTTACATATTAAAATTTCCCCATAAATATAGCTATGGCAGCATCCCAAAATATTTGGTCTGTTTTCTCCTTATTGTCAGTTTTAATGTAATTCTTCTCTGTTTCTCTGTTTGTTCGTTGACTCATTCTTTAGGTTAAGGTTTTTTAGTTTATAATTGACTTTTAGTTTTTTTTTACTTCCTCCTCAAGTTCACACTCCCTATAGTCTGATACCCACTATAAAAACATTAGTTATTTGACTTCAAGGGGAAACAGAGTCCTGAGGCACTTATAGATAAGGCAAAAATGTTGAAATCTTGATTTCTGAGCTTTTTAGTGTCCAGGTTTCGAACATGCCTAGTGTCCAGCCTTTCCTGGAGATCTTCTTCAGTAATCATTACCTATCCCCTAATCATAAATGAGCCTAAATGTGCAGATACCACAAGAGAGTCATGCTAGCCACCCAAAAAGATTTAATTATTAGTCAGTCAATTGTTGATTTTTGAGAGAGAATTAATGTCTCTTATCCCTCCCCTCTTTTTTAAACAAGAAAGAAAAAATTATATAACAGTAGATGCATAATAAATGGATGCACATGGGAAAGTAGATCCAGGAAATTTAATTCATTTACATTCTGGTGTTTTTAAAAAATGCAAGCAAAAAGAAGAGTTTTAGGGAAAGGAATGACACAAGAGGTAAAGAAAACATAATTAGGATATATTTACCAGACTTTAGCTTTGATTACTATGATCTCAACATCACTGTTATCCTCAAAAGTTTGATGCCTACTTCATCTTTTATGAAATTCTTGAGATATTTTTGGAGGGCAATGTGAAATCTTCCCCTTTTCACAAAACCAGATTTTCTTCTATTTCTGCTCTTCTGGGAATTGGAATGAGTTCTAACGGTTGCAATCCAGAGCTGAGCTTAGCCAATTCATTAGCCCAGGCATTGTATACCTTTGTGAACCTTCTTTTGTCTACTATGCCCATCCATCATTCCCAGGGAATCTATTTTAAGATTAAAGTTACTCTGATTCATTTTAGAACATCTGCTGTGCTGGAAGCTCATTTCCCAGATGGAAAAATTAAACTCTCTCATTCCATTCTGACAAGAATGGCCCTACTTTTGGTTCTTGTCCTCTAGATGGTGGCAAATTTGCCCCCTAAAAAATCCTTTATTCCATTTTCTATTTTTCAGGGATTTTTATTATACTATCTGGCAGTAGATTATGAGGAGGAATAGAATCAGAGGGAAAGATTTAAAGCAGGGTAATGGTCCTGACCCTGAGCTCTCCATCCATGAAGTTGTCTACATTCTGTTATGGTAAGTAGACTTTTTAGGGAAATGATTGAAACAAAAGGAAAAGAAAATATATTTTCAGTTAGACTATGTTTTTCCAGACTTTGCCCAGGCTATTGAGATCATTGTTCTTCAAGTCTTGGTGTCCATTCCACCTTTTAAGGCATTGTCCATTTTTCACCAAATCAAGCTTATCTTCACAAGGTGTTTTCTACTGTTTGCATGACAGTGATGAGCTCAGCTAGTTCATTGGCCTCCAAAACCTCACCTGTATCCCCCCATCACTGCTAAGGGAGTCTGTTTAATCTTTGAGTGTACTATTTTCCAGTTGGGCCCCTGCTGCAGAAAATGACAGACTCTTTGTCTACCCTTCCTGAACTGTCTCAGTTTTGGTTCTTGTGTTTCAGATGGTGATGAGCAAGCCCTAGGGATGGTTTTTTGTGTTTTCTTTCTTTTTCTGTATAGCCTGTAGAAGGACAGCATATGTAAAGGCAGTGAGTAAAACTAAAGATGGGCAGTGTAGACAATCTAATTATCACACATCTGTATAAAGATTTTTCATGCCTCTTTATGTTATATAATATAAACCATTCTGTCTCTCCCTTCCTTTTTCTCTCATTGCAACCCTCACTTTCACCCCTTGATTTTTAAATATTATATCATATGCATACTTTTCTTATGATACATATATATCATTTAATATCATCACATTTACATATACATCATATCATCATATATCATCATATACATTCTAACATCATATTCAGCTTCTTTCTAAGTATATTCCTTCTATTTTCTCTACTACTAAGAGTAATTTTTGAGAATTATAATTGTCCCCTATCCATGTAGACATAGAAACATTTTTACCTAATGAGTCCCTTAAATTTTCTCTTTCTCCTTTACATTTTTAGTCTTCTCTAGAATATTGTGTTTGGATTTCATATTTTTTTGTTTATGACTGGCTTATTCCTCAGGAATGCTTGGAAATCATTTATCTTACTGAATGATCATTTTTTCCTTCCAAGTATATACTGTTTTGTGGGGTTGTAGACCCAGATCTTTTGCCTTCCTGAATATCATATTCCATGCCTTTTGATATTTTAATGTAGAAGCCACTAGGTCCTATGTGATCCTGATTATACCTCCATGGTATTTGTATTTTTTTTCTGCTTGTTGTATTTTCTACTTGACTTGGGGACTCTTGAATTTAGCAATTACATTCCTGGATGTTGTAATTTGAGGATTTACGTTCTAGAGGTGATCTGTGAATTCATTCATTTTGAATTTTATTTTCTTGATTGAGGATATTTGGACAGTTTTCTCTGATCATTTCTTCTGTTATGATGTCCAAGATATTTTTCTTGATTATGACTATCATGTAGTCTTTTAATTCTCAAATTGTCTCTCCTAGAGCTATTTTCAAGGGTAATTGATTTTCAGTAAGATATTTTTGTGTTTTCCCCTGTTTTTCATTCCTTTGATACTAGTTTATTGCTTCTTGATTTCTTGTGAAATCATTAGTTTCTAGTTCTCGGTTCTAATTTTTAAGGCCTGATTCTTCCTCTGCCCATTTTTGGTTCTCCTTTTTCAATTACTCCATTTCATCTTGCATTGCTTTCATTTCTCTTCACCACTTTTCTTCTGCCCCTTTTAATTGGCTTTTGAAGTCTTTTGGAGCTTTTCTTGAATTATGTCCAATACATATTTTTTCTTTTAGACTTTGTGTGTTTGCTTTGCTTTCACTGTCCCCTTCTGTGTCTCTATCTGGCTCTGACTCCTTAAAAAGTCTTTAGAGTTAGGTGTTTTTGGTTCTTGGTTGCTCATTTTTCATACATTTTTGCATGTAGGCTCTGTTTTCTGTGAGATTGGGTTACACTCTTAAACTTTAGTCCTTCCTTGATGCTGCCCTTAGTTTATTTTGATGTTTCTGCCAGTTTTACTTCTTCAAAGGTGGTATGATGGTCTGAGGGCTGGGAGGTCAGAGAGCCTCCTCCCACTGCTGATTCAATTAACTCTTGAAATTATGATAGGTTAACAACTTGCCTCAAGCTTGGGCATAAGCTTTTGGTCTCACTCTGAACTAGATCAGGTCAGTGGTAGCTCAAATTCTGGCCCCAGGCTTAGGCCCTTTTTTGGTTTCTGTGCACTTGACCCAATCAGGCACATAGTTTTTTCTCTTTCCTGGAGCTCTGGCCTCAGCCACTGGCAAAAAGTTATGGACCCCTCTTTGTATTATCAGCCTCCCCAAACTGTGATGCATGTCCTCACCATGGTGTCAGACTGGGGACTCCTAGCTTCCTCTGAGCTCACACAAATTAGCCCACTTCAGCACAGACTGCCCTGGGCTAACAACTTCAGGGGCTGTGGGTTGGCTTAGATCTCTATTAGCCCAGGCAAACTGTCTCAGGGTATGAATATTGGCTTTGTGCTTAGTTTCTGAACCTGGACCTGCAGATGTGGGGTGGAGGTGTGTGGTTTACTTTTGACTTGCCGGAATCTTCCTGACTGTGCACCCAACTCACCCTAGGACCCCCAATTGAAGGACAAAAGGTAAAAAATATCAAGGGAATTAATGGAAAAATGTAGAAGGTAGGTTGTCTAGCAGCTAAAAATCAAATAGAGAATGAGTAGAATATTTTGGATCTTTAAAACACAGTAGAAAATGACCATAGTAATCAACTTTTGAAAATCTAAAAAATCCCAGCTTTTCAGATATACCCAAGGTTGGCTGTAATGGTCACTTCAACCAGATTCGACCTCCATTCTCAAGTATAAAATTCACTCATTCAACAAACATTAAGGAGGCTAGTGACATAGGTTAGGTGTGGAATGGCCTACTGAAATATTTCCTGGCCTAACTGGGGGCTCATGAATAAGCAAGCAAACAATGACAAAGCAGAAGGGAATGACAATGTGTCTCTACTAGTATTTCTGTCTATATCTATCTCTATACCTTTTTTATTTCCCTTTCTCTCACTGTTTCTTTCTCTCTATGTTTCAGTCTCCATCTGCCTCTTTCTTTATCTCTCCCTATATTTTTTTGCATCTAGCAGAAATTTTTTTTTATGTTTTGTTCTCATTTTGCAACTTTTAAAAGCGTCAATTAAACTACAGCAAAGATATCTACAGAAAGCCATCATAACAAGGATCACTTATGTAAAAAAGATTATCGCAGAATACTACGAATGTGGAACTTTTCTCTTCTTTTTATTAGCTATAAAAAGCAGCATTTATGTTTACAGAGTTCAGTGCAATTCTTTACATTAAACTATTCTTATAAATTAAGAGGGAAACATCAACATGACAGAAGAAAGGATATCCTTTAGACACTTAAGGTCCTCTCTGTGGAAACATATGGTGGACTCTATAACACTCTAATTCATGACAGGATCTTCTTTTGTGGGATTTGAAAATGTCTCTTTTAGGGTGATGGAGGCCCATTTATGTAAGTACAACCCAGTGGCTCCACTGGTCTTGGACCAGCTCCTGTTTTGGCCCCCCAGTCTATCAGGTTTGGCATCAAGAATAATTTGGGGACTCCCTTGCAAAAGTTAGGGGTCTCATTTTGCCAAGAGAGCTCCTGTCAAACTCGAATCAATAACATCTGTCTTCAAGGACCATGCAGAGAAAGGTAGCTCAGAAGACAGCACAAAATCTGATGAGAAGGGCTCTGACCCAGTAGCATTGCAGAAAGTGGGAGAATCTGATAGCAGCAATAATCCCGAAGGCAAAAAAAAGATGAAGATGCGCATGAAAAAGATGGTGGGTCACTTGCCTCAACACTATCCAAGCTTAAAAAAATGAAATGAGAAGATGGCACTGGAACTGAAGAACCGGAATATTACTACTACATTCCCCCAGCTCACTACAAAATAAATCCCAACTTCCTCTTCCTTCTCTTTATGGGAGCCAGTGAGCAAATGGAAGGGGATCATAGCACACACCCAAAGAATACCCCTGAAAGCAAAAAAAATACAGTTCTCCCAAGCTTAAGAGCTACAGCAAGCCACCAGTAAACCAAGAAGCAGAAAAGATGGTTGAGTGAAGCCCCTGTGCAACTGAAGGACATAAATCTGATTGAGTCTACAGAGAAAAGCAAGGCTGATGCAAAGGAGGGACAAATGGATGCAGGTGACCAGAGTAGAAACAGTTAGCAGCTTGCAGAAAATCAAATCCCTGAATTCAGTCTTTTTAAAGAAGTTGCCTGGAATAGGCCAGCAAGGAAAGAGGGCCCAGAGGGACCTAGATATCCTACTGGTCCCTTCTTCCCAGTTTTGAGCAAAGATAAAAGCACTGCCCTCCAGTGGCCATCAGAACTGTTAATTTTTACCAAGACAACACCCTCCATTTCATACAGCTGTAAACCTCTATATTTTGATTTTAAGTTGTCAAGAAATAAAGATGCCAGAGAAAAAGGGATAGAAAAACCAAAGGACCCAGGAAGCCCCTTGAAAGAACATTTCCTGGTTATGATCCTGGGGATGTAAATAAGAACAAGGAAGCTGGGAATGTAAGTCATAGTTCAGGGGAAAAAACAGATGCTGTGCCCTCAGGATCAGCCTGTAGTAGCCTTCACAGACAGTATCCTGGGGAGAGCCCTGGGGAAGATGTGGAGGACAAAGGCAAGATCCTCCCTAGCAGAAAAGAATGAGCTGCCAAGTCTCACCCACCCAAGAAGAAGAAGAAGCACAAAAAGTCCAGCAAACATAAGCGAAAACACAAAGATGATCCAGAAGACAAGGTCTCTAAAACTGAGTCCAGGGAGAAGTCCAAGAAGCTCTAGAGAAAATGGAAAAAATAAGTGCAGACTCAGAGCAGGGACCTAAACCAGAACCCCCAGGGTGGGGAAGCCCTGCACCCCCAAGGAGACAGCAGCACTCAAAGGAATATTCCCAGAGGAGAGCACTTCCAGCTGATAAGGGGAATAGTAGCAAGAAGGAGGAGGGAGGAGGCACCAGCCACAGTGCCCAGGATCATGGTGGCAAGAAACACCGAGCTTCTCCACCTCCATCTGCCTGCCAGCGAACAGCAGGTGCTAAGTGAAGGAGAAGCCAGCCCACCAGTGGAGATGAGGAGAGTGATGCCACTTCACCACGCAGGTAGGACCAGAAATCTCCATCCCAGGACAGTGAGGAGGATGACTAAGACTCTGGCAATGAACACTCCAGAAGCTGTTCTCGGTCTGGCAGGCGCAATTCTTCCCATCACTCATATCCACGATCCTATTCAAGCAGCTCTGATGCTTCTACAGACCAGAGCTGCTACAGTCCGCAATGCAGTTACTCTGAAGACAGCTCTAGTGACTATGGTGACCATTCATGAAGGCATTCAAAGCGATCACATGACTCGGAGGATGACTCAGATTATGCCAGCTCAAAATATCGATCCAAGCAGCACAAATACTCATCTTCAAAAGATGATTATAGGACTTCCGGGTTAAGATGGCGGCAGAGTAAGAAGCAGCTCTAAACCTCTCCTGACCGAAACACACAAAACTCCTCAAGGGGACATAAAAACAAGTCCAGACGAACGGAGGAACCCCACAACAGGGCACAGCGTGGAAGGTACGTGGAATCTAGACATTTCCAAGCTAAAAAGGGCTCTCACTCAAGCACGAGCTGAGCAACCGCCCCACCCCCACCCCCTCCACACTCACCTAT
>NC_058136.1:81474839-81515241 GCF_016433145.1 Gracilinanus agilis | reverse complement strand
ATATATGGGAGAAAGTGAAAGAGATGAGATGTGAGGCATTGGAAGAAGGGAGAGAGGCAGAATGACACAGAGAGACAGGGAGAGGAAGAGAAATAGTAGAGAGGAGAAAGGGAGTGGGAGAGAAAGACAATGATAGGAATTTGAGAGACCTAAGGAGAGAAAGGGTGAAAAATAGGAAGAAAATACAGAGCGAGGAAGAGAAAAATTCAGACATAGATTCAGAGAAATATTAAAGTAGAGACTGAAACAAATAGAGACACAGAGAGAATCCTGGATCACTGCATTGCTGAGAAAACTAGGACATTCATAGTTGTTCATCACAAAAACATTGCTGTCATGTCAAATTTTGTTCTGATTCATCACAATTCACTTTATATCAGTTCATATAAGTCTGTCCAGATTTTTCTCACATCATCCTACTCAATTTCTTATATTACAATTTTATTCCATCATAATCATGAGCCACATCATATTTGGTTTTTCCCCAAATTGAGGGGAATTCCTCATAATTTCCAGTTCTTTATTACCATAAAAATTCAGTGATGATTATTTTTGTACAAATATGTCTTTTCCCCTTTTTAATAAATCTCTTTGAGACAGAGACCTAGTAGTGATATTGCTACAGCAAAGGATATGCACAGTTTGAGAGCCCTTTGGACATAGTTTCAAATTGTTCTCCATAATACTTGCACCAGACCGCAACTCCAGTAACAAAGCATCAGTATCTCAGTGTTCCCACATCCCTGAAACATTTGTAATTTTAGTTTTCTGTCATATTGGCAAATCTGAGAGGTGTGAGGTTACCCATTAGAGATGTTTAATTAATGTTTCCCTACTGAAGAGTGATTTGGCACATTTATTCATGTGATGATACTTTTGATTTCTTTAGGTATATGCTATTTCTATCCTGATGACAGATGAGGAAAATGAAGTAGTCAGGGGCTTAAGTGACCTGCTTCCAGTCACAAAGTAAATATATGAGGCCACATTTGGCCTCAATACTAGCATGACTGCAAGTCCAGTGCTCTCTTCAGTGCACCACCTGGCCATCTCCAGGATATTCATTTTGAGATGTCCAAAAGACACTTGGTAGTTGGATACTAGAGGTCATTAGAGAGGTTATGTAAGGATAAGTAGATATAATGATTCTCAGCAAAGAGATGTTAATTGAATCCAAGAGAGTTGATGATATCACTAGAGTAAATGTTAAATAAGGAGAAGACAGAGTCCTGTGGCACATGAATTGTTAGTGAGCCTGACCTCAATGAAAGTCTTACAAAGAATGCTTTGAGAAGACATGGACAAAGAAGTAAGAGGAGAACCAGGTGAAATAAGTGTCCTGAAAATTGAGACAGATGAGTTTATCAAATAGCAGTGGATTACAGAAAATGTAAAAGGGATGAGAGGTCAAGAGGGATGAGGAATGAAAAAAGACCATTTGATGTGACAATTATAATATGTTTATTCCACTGGAAATGCGTGTTGTCTAAGGGGTTGAGGGGTAAGGGAGGTGGAGGGAAGAGTAAGAACATGAATCATGTAAACATGGAAAAATCTTCTAAAAATAAAAATTAAAAATAATAAAATTAATAAATAAAACATGGTTAGTATAAGCAAAAAGAGAATTGTTCATTGAATCATTCAGTGAAAGGAAGACTAAAAACTTAGGAAGAGAAGAAGAATAGGGAAGAAGGGATAAACATCTTTCAGCAACTACTCCATGTCCCATGTGCCAGTTAACTTGTTCTTTGCTTTTTTTGAAACCCTTCCCTTCTGTCTTAGAATCAAGAGTGAGGAGCAGTTCCAAAGAGGAAGAGTGGTAAGGGCTAAGTGATGCGCGTTATAATGGACTTGCCTGGGATGTGTCTGAAGCCATATTGGAACCCAGAAACTCCCGCCTCCAGGCCTGACTGCAGACCCTCAATTCTTTCTTAAGGACCCTCCATCAAGGAGACACTCAAAGGGCCAGGTGAGAAACAGGGTGGGACCTATCAGGACCCAGAGCCTCATCTTGACATTTTATAACATGATATTCTCAAGGGTTGTTTCCAACCCAATTGTTGAGCACTTCCCCTTACTATCTGGAGGCCCCTCAACCTAAGGTTCTTCCCCTTTTGGAACCTCAGTTTTTCCTCTTTGAAACAAGGGTATATGGCCTTAGAGCTCCCTTTTCACTGGGAGCATTTAACCTGGTGATTTAATGTGGGATCTCAGATTTTTATCTATTCTTTTGTTGGCTTCCCACAATTTAATAGTCAAAGGGAAAGGAATCTTCCTGATGGACAAGGGGTAAGTGTTAGTGAAGACTTCCTGGAGGAGTTACCATTTGACCTGGGCCTCTGTGGTGGATTTGGTGAGGCACAAATGGAGTGGGGAGACAGTGTGAGCACAAGTACATGCAGTGAGTTCAAGGCAAGCCTGTGCTGGAAGACCAGGGATGAGGGGAGCCCTGGTAACAAAGAGGACATGAGATTCTCTCTGTGGTCAAAGAAATGTCAGGTAGATGGGACTGGGTTTAATTCACTACCTTAATCCATGTCCTGTTTGGAAATTACAGTGCCAAGGGGGGCAAGCCTCACCTGGCTGAGAGTGAGGTTTCTTTGGGCCCTATTGTCACAGCAACAAGGGAATATTTCATAAGAAAGCCAGTGACCTCACAGAAGCTGATCTTAAACCCTACCATCTTGAAGCTCACATCAAACCAGTGTAAGCCAAGAGAGAACTTTGAGGAAGAAGAAGAGCATAGTTGGATTTTGCCTTGGAGGAACTCTGACTAATACAAAATTAATTTCCTGGTGTGTATCCTCCTTAGAATCCATCCAAAATTTGGTGGAGGGAGTCAGAGGTGAGGCCTTCTGAGGAAAGGAATGCATTTAGCCTCCACTCAGCTTTTTGTCACTTTTATTTTATTTTAATTTAATTTTCTTTGCTTTTTAGAAAAATTTTTTCCATGGTTACATGATTCATATTCTTGCACTCTCTTCCACAACCCCCCCAAATCACAGTAGCCAACATGCTTTTCCACAGGTTTCTTCATGTGTCATTGATCAAAACCTCTTTCCATATTATTGACAATTGTTCTAGGGTGGTTATTGAGTCTACATCGAAATTGTATCTGTATCAACCCATGTGTTAAAAAGAGTTGTTTTTCTTCTGCGTTTGCACCCTTATTGTTCTTCCTCTGAATGTGGGTAGTGTCCTTTCTCATAAGTCCCTCAGTGTTGCCCAGGGTCATTGCATTGCTGCTAGTACAGAAGTCCATTATATATGATTTTACCACAGTGTATCCATCTCTATGTACATGTTATCCTGGTTCTGGTCCTTTCACATTGTATCAATTCCTGGAGGTCATTTCAGTTCACATGGAATTCCTCAAATTTATTATTCCTTTGAGTACAATTCCATCACCAGCATATACCACAATTTGTTCAGCCATTCCCCAATTGAAGGGCATCCCCTCGTTTTCCAGTTTTTTGCCACCACAAAAAGTGTGGCTATAAATATTTTTGTGCATGCATTTTTCCCTGTGATCTCTTTGGGGGTACAGACCCTGCAATTGTATGGCTGGATCAAAGGGTCTTTTAGCTCTCTTTGGGCACAGTTCCAAATTGCCATCCAGAATGGTTGGATCAATTCACAACTCCACCAGTAGTGCATTAATGTCCCAATTTTGTTACATCCCCTCCAACATTAATTACTCTCCCCTATTGTCATTTTAGCCCATCTGCTGGGTGTGAGGTGATAACTGTTGTGAGAGTTTATTTAGCATTTAATTTATGAATAGTGTTGGACCTAGCAGTAAGGGCTGGAGTATTCCCAGTTGGAATGAAGGAGGAGGAAGTGGGGCTTGTGCTATGACAGAGACTCCATTAGTGTTTGGACATAACTCTTGCTAACCCTGGGAGATCTCAGAGTTAGGGAAAAACTGCATCCAGATTCCCTGGGATCCTAAGAGGTGAAGGCTTTCAACAGTGGACAGCAGACCTATAATATCAGCACCAAGTGGGGAAGTGGTTTGTGATCTGGTGGACAGAATTGCAAACTCACTCTCTCTACCTGAGTTCCTTGGATCAACTAGTGGAGCTGGCTCTTTGCATCCTGTGACCATACTTGGATTACCGTGAGACCCCAATTGGACTTTTAGCTGAGCTGACCAAACCTGGCTGGAACCTGGTTTGAAGGAGCTTTCCCTGTGACTTCAGTACTGCTTCCTTTAGGCCCTGCCTGGCTTAGGTCAATAAGAGAGTGTAGTTAAGTCCTTCCCTACCCTTGCCCCCTGTGGTTTGCCCTTAGGTTTTAATTATTGAATCCTTTATTTCCATCCTTCACTATTTTTCCCCCGAATTAAACTGTCATATACTTTTTTTATTAACATTTATTAATATACTTTTACCTTTTTGCCTGCTGGTTCCATAGACCCTAGCATAGGAGAGCTGAGTGACTGTTGGGCCAACTGCCATTCCTGTGTCAGTTAAAAGCTTGGCAGTAAACCCTGGTCTCCCTATCTTGGTTGGTCATGTCTTTCCTTCAACCCAGTATGAATCCACAAACCATTTAGGTTACATTTTAATAATAATAATTAACATCCCTGTTGCCTCACCATTACAGTTTGTCACACCCAGATGGCTGGGTAACAGAAAGACAGACAGGAAGTGTTCTCTTGGGCTGTCAGAGCCACACAGGAAGCTGAGAAGATTCGAACATTCCGTAAGGGGGTTCAGCCATTGGTTGTGAGGTGAAAGTTCTTAATCAGTGGTGAGCTGCTCAGAGCTGCTCAGCCCCTATCCCAGGTCATTCATAAATCTCTGTGGGAAGGCAAAATACTATCAGACCTGGAGTAGCCCCAGAGAAAGGTTTTGTTTTTTTACCATTTTTTTGTGTTTTGTTCTCTGTTGCTTTATTGTAATTGTAGTTGTTGTTGGTTATTTTAATTGTAATTGTTGTTCTTAGTTGTTATCAGTCAGTAATTGTGGCTAATAATAACACTGATATTGTATATGGCTGGTTGGTTATGGCAATGATGGGAACAATGATGTTTGAGGATTGGATTGATTATGTCCTCTTGACATTGTAGCAAGCAGTATTGGCTATCCCATACCTGTGGTTCAAAATCATACCCAGGTATTGTAGGGGGATGATGGATGTTGAAATAGCACAACCTATTTTAACTATTAATATCTTGGATTTACTTTCACATACACCAGTCATGATCCTTACTGGTTATATTGTTTTTAAGTTAAGGTGGATGTTCTTCCATATTATATAATGTTGCAAAATCATAATGGCTTGGTGGTGTAGAGACTCAGAAACTAAACAAATGTTAAGGTTATTGCAAATCAAACTGAATAATTTGGAATTGTACATGCAGAATGGTCATGTTTCTGGTCAACCTCCTAGTCCTCCTAATACTGACAATGTGGTTGTATTTTCACACATAGGATATTCTGGAAAAAGTGGTACATCTAAGGCTGAGTTGGAACAGCAGGTACAAAGCAAGGGTGATAAACCTATTAATCTTTTCCATGTGATGCAACATACAAGGTTTAGGTCAGAGGATGTGGAAAATTTAAAAAGAAACATCACAAAATTCCACGATGATTCTGGGAAGCTTGTTAAGATCTTTAAGGCATTTATAAAAGCCCATGACCCAGACTTTGAAGATTGCTGGTATGTGTTGGGTGAGATCTTGTCACATCATGATAGGGCCAAGTTTCTTCAGAAGACCAGGAACACAGAGGGAATGCCTGGGAGAACCTGTACCTCAATTCAGTTCCAGTATACCTAATGTTAAAACAGGAAAGAAAGTCATTAATAAAAATCATGGAGAAAAATTCACGGCATCCAAATGCATGGTCTAAATATGAGAGAATCAGGCAGACTGCAAAAGAGACCCCAGCAACATTCCTTGATACAATAATTGAGGCAGCCGAGATGTATTTAAATATGAATACATTAGAGGATATCACCGTGGACCACGTAAAAAGAATATTTCTTAGGAATTCTGTTCCACAGATTAAGAAGTTCTTTACAGATAATTACCCTGATTGGGAACTTTTGAGCCTGGATGAGTTAAAACACAAAGCCACTTATGTGTTTGCACAGGAGAAAGAAAAGGGAAGTAATGAAAAAGATACCATAATTAAAAGCCTTAGGAAACAGCTAAGGGAGGCAAATTCTAGAGCCAATGAGAAGGAGATAAAAGAAATTAAGGCAGTAGCAGCATTAAGGGCAGCAAAGAAGAAGAATGCCAATAATTATAAGACCAGTGGTAATACATACAGAAAGAATCAGAGACAGCAATCTTACTATGTTTGTGGCTGAATTGGACATTTTGCAAAGGAGTGTAGCTATAGAAGATCATATGCGCATTTAATAGGTTTAATAATAATGGTGGATACAGCGGAAATAACTGGAATAATGGTTGTAATCATGGAAATGGCCATCAAAATGTGTTCCAATGCCAGAATGCATGCTACCAAGGTGCTCAAGCTCCTAATTTGGCAATGATGCACAATTACATACAAGCTGGAGAATGCCCAAAATTTAGCCATGTTATACAGGGGAATGTTAATAATGGTAACATGAATCTGGAGGACAGTTTCATTATGAAGGTGTGCCCGAAGTTCAGAAGTGATTGATCAAGGTAATGGGACTAAAGTGAATGTTGATGAAATTATGTATTGAACATGATGACAATGTAATAGTGAATAATGGAAATGGTGCACTTGATATTGATATTGATTTGATTGGTGATAATAAGAATTTAATTAATTATGGTGATGAGTTGATCAGTATTAATTTATTTTATTTTTTGGAGTATTTTTAAACACTTATTAATATTCATTTTTAGTAAAGTTAACATGGTTATATGATTCCTGCTCCTACTTTTCCCTTCACCCCTTGCCCTCCCCTCAACCCCAGCCAATGCGCATTTCCCCTGGTTTTAACATGTGTCATTGATCAAGACCTATTTCCAAATTGCTGATCATTGCATTGATGTGGTAGTTTCGAATCAAAATCCCCAATCATGTCTGCCTCAAACCATGTGTTCAAGAAGCTGCTTTTCTTCTGTGTTTCTACTCCTGCAGTTGTTTCTCTGAATATGGGTAGCATTCTCTTCCATAAATCCCTCAGAATTGTCCTGGATCATTGCTTTGCTGCTAGTACAGAAGTGCATTACCTTCTATTTTACCACAGTGTATTGGTCTCTGTGTACAATTCCTAGAGGTCTTTCCAGTTCACATTGAATTCCTCCAGTTTATTATGCCTTTGAGCACAATAGTATTCCATCACCAGCATATACCACAATTTATTCAGCCATTCCCCATTTGAAGGACATACCCTCCTTTTCCAATTTTTTGCCACCACAAAAAGCATGGCTATAAATATTTTTGTATAAGTCTGTTTATCTATGATCTCTTTGGGGTACAAACCCAACAATGGTATGGCTGGATCAAAGGGCAGGTATTCTTTTATAGCCCTTTGAGCATAGTTCCAAATTGCCATCCAGAATGATTGGATCAGTTCACAACTCCTCCAGCAATGCATTAATATCCCAATTTTGCCACATCCCCTCCAGCATTCATTACACTCCCCCCTTCTTTCATTTTAGCCAATCTGATAGGTGTGAGGTGATACCTCAGAGTTGTTTTGATTTGCATTTCTCTAATTATTAGAGATTTAGAACACTTTCTCATGTGCTTATTGATACTTTTGATTTCTTTACCTGAAAATTGCCTGTTCATGTCTCTTGCCCATTTATCAATTGGGGAATGGCTTGATTGTTTATACAATTGATTTAACTCCTTGTATATTTGAGTAATTAGACCCCTGTTAGAGTTTTTTGTTATAAAGTTTTTTCCCCAATTTGTTGTTTCCCTTCTGATTTTGACTACATTGTTTTTGTTCGTACAAAAGCTTTTTAGTTTAATATAATCAAAACCATTTAATTTACATTTTGTTATTTTCTCTAACTCTTGCTTGGTTTTAAAATTTTTCCTTTCCCAGAGATCTGACAAGTATATTATTCTGTGTTCACTTAACTTATTTATAGTTTCCCTCTTTATATTCAAGTCATTCACCCATTCTGAATTTATTTTGGTGTACGGTGTGAGATGTTGATCTAAACCTAATCTCTCCCATTTTGTTTTCCAAATTTCCCACCAGTTTTTGTCAAATAGTGGAATCATGGCCCAAAAGTTGGGCTCTTTGGGTTTATCATACACTGTCTTGCTGATGTCAGTGTTAATTTAAATGGAATAAATGATAGCTTAATCAATGTGAATGTTAATTTGATGAGAATTAATGATAATTTGAATTGTGTTAATGTTAAATTTTCTGAATAAACTACTGGTAATGGTGTAAATAGTACCTTAATCAATGTTAGTGGTACTTTACCCACTGGTAGTAGTAATTTAACTAGTGTTGGTAATAATTTAAGATTGATGATGTTTTATATGGTATTGATAATAATTTGATTACTGTTATAAATAATTGTGAGCAAAAGAGAAGTAGTGTTGTAAATGGTGTTACAAGTTCTAGTAAGTGTGGAATTAAGAAAAATAATAGGAATTATGATTTGATTGAGAATATTTTGATTGCAAAAGAACAATGATACCAGAATAGAGGTGAAAAGGGCCAAAGGTGTAAAATCCTGGGAAAATTCTGTAATTCAAGATGATGTTAAATTGAATGAAGAGGAAATACCTGAGCTATGTACTGATGTTACTATTTTAGCTCCTGTGTTGGAAACTTTCCAACCTCCCAAAGGTACTGAACTGTATGTGTCTGTAACTATTGGAGATCAGATTTATGACCTACTTGTTGATACCGGAGTGAGTAAATCAGTTTTGCAATGCTTTCCTGAGAATTGTAGAGTTGTTGGAAAAATGGATGTTGTTGGTGTTACAGGTATGACTCAAAAAGTAGCTAAATTGCAACCAAAAATTGTAACCCTAGGACCCCTTTCAGTGGAACATGCATTTTTCTGTATTCCAGAATGTCCAATGTATCTTTTGGGAACGGATTTGCTATGTAAATTACGGACTACTATCCAATGTACTGATTCTGATATTTCTTTGCATCTCTCAGAGGAATCTTTGAAGGCCTTTCCATTGCTTTTCTTAGATTCTAGCAGTACAGAGGATGACTTAGGTACTATCTAACTAATACCTGAGGATATAGCTAAGGATTTGTGATCAAGATCATCTACAGATGTTGGGTTGCTAAAATAAGCTACTCTAGTCAGGGTAAGGACAAAGAAAGGACCAGTTCCTTGTGTGCCTCAATATCCCTTGACTAAGGAGGCAATAGATGGTATTCGTCCAATTATTGAGTCCCTAATCCAACAAGCGATAATAATACCATGCTTTTCTGAGTACAATACACCAAATTTGCCTATAAAGAAGCTAAAACCAGATGAAAATGGCCAACCTGTTTACCAATTTATTCAAGATATAAGAGCAGTAAATGATTATGTCATTAAAACATATCCAGTTGTTCCAAGTCCAGCTGCTATAATTCCTTCCATTCCAAGTCAGGCTAGATATTTCACTGTGGTACATTTATGTTCTGCATTTTTCTCAATACCAATCCATGAGGATTCTCAAAAGATCTTTGCTTTCCCTTTGGAGAAGACTCAAAGGACATCTCCCACAGGGGTATACTGACTCATGTTCCCAGTTTTCTCAAATTCTAAACCGAGATGTAAAAACTATTAAATTTAAAGAGAGTAAATTGATGCATTTTGTGGATGATATTCTTCTGGCATCCCAAAAAGCAAAGGTGAGTCTTAGGGATAGCAAGATTCTTTTGATTGAATTATATAAATGAGGACATAAAATCTCCAGGGCAAAATTACAATTCATTTTGCCCCGGGTGCAATATCTCAGATTCCTTTTGTCAGAGGGTTCCAGAAGTATTACACAAAAGAAAATAGCTGACATACAGAAATTGAGTTCATGTAAAACTAAGAAACAACTTAGAGCAATTCTTGGAACTACTGGTTTCTGTAGACAATGGATTTCTGGATATAGTGAGATAACTAAATATTTGACAGATCTGACCAGGAATACAGAACCACAACCTCTGAAACTAAAGCCTGAACATTGATTAGCCTTGGATAAGCTGAAAGCAGCCATTCTATCTGCACCTGCATTAGGAATCCCAGACTGTGAGAAACCTTATCAGCTGTTTGTCAATGAAAGCTTCTGGTGTGTTGACACAGACTCTTGGACAAAGTTATCATCCAATTGGGTATTACAGCTGTCAATTAGATCCAATAGCTGTGGGGACAGTACCCTGTCTAAGGCGGGTAGCAACAGCAGTTGTGTTAGTCCAGAAGTCAGCTGACCTAGTTTTGGGATGTCCTTTAATGGTCTATTGTTCACGTTAGATAGAAGCACTAATGAGGAAGTTTCATACTCAAGTATATTCAGACCAGCGAATAGCTAAGATGAAATTGCTCCCTTAGGTAGTGAGAAAATCAAGTTGAAGAGATGTAGCATACTCAATCCAGCTACTCTTCTTCCTGATTTGCCTAAGAACGGTGAGCCATTGCATGAATGTGTTGAGGTAGTAGATCTTGTGGATATGCCTAGAATGGATTTAAAGGACACTCTACTCGAAAATCCAGACTTGGTGTTATTTCACGGATGGATCATCATATTTATGTAATGGAATCAGATGTACTGGTGCTGCAGTTGTCACAGAATTTGTGACTCTGTAGTATGGCTCATTACATAGTAATCTTAGTGCTCAGAGTGCAGAATTGGTGGAATTGAAGCAAGCATGTCTTCTAGCTGAAGGTAAAAGTGTGAATATTTACACGGACTCTCGGAATGCATTTTCTGTTTTCCATGCAACAGGAATCAACTGAAAACAATGATATTTTATTATTGCATTGGGAAAACCAATAGCTCATGCAGGAATAATAACTGAGTTATTAGAAGCAATCCAAAAGCTAAAGCAGCTGGCAGTAATTCATTGTCGGAATCATACTTCTGGTAGAGATTCCTTCTCTAAAGGAAATCACAGAGATGATATCACTGTGAAGTAAGCAGCCCAAAATGCCCCAATTTATGTAATGAATTTAAAATCTATTGATTCTAATTATCTAGAGAAATCTTATGTAGGCTCAGATATGCAGAAATGGAAGGACGAACTAGGAAAGAACATGGGATATGGTTTACTGATACAGGAAGATCATTGTTACCAAAAGATTTGTATACCTATTTGTGTCAAACCATTCACACAAAAGGTCATTTTGGTACACAAGCAATTGTGGATCCCATCAGGAGACAATGGGTTGCTCCTGGAATAAGTACTGTTGCAAAAAAGATCTGTAATAGTTGTCCAGTTTGCCAAAAGTTCAATCAAAGTGCATTCAGAAAGAAAGGTTTAGGTGGTAGGCCTTTAGCATATTGTCTATTTGGGAGTTTACAGATTGATTATATCTGTATGCCTAAAGCTGGAAGATGGAAGTATTGTCTTGTGATAGTTGATAGACTAACTAAATGGCCTGAAGCTTTTGCATCAAATACCAACACAGCTGGTTTTGTGGTAAAGGTGTTACTCAAGGAAATTGTGTCTAGATTTGTTGTACCTTTAACCATAGATTCGGATAAGGGATCTCATTTTGCTCAGGATATCCTTAGAAGACTCTATGAGAATCTCGGAATTATACCTAAATAGCATGTTCCTTATCACCCACAAAGTTCAGGTTAAATGGAAGGTATGAATAGGGAACTCAAGACTATGGTTGGGAAACTCTGTGCTGAAACTCATCTGAAATGGTCAGAGATTCTTCCCATAGCTTTGTTTTACCTATGTACAAGACCAAGAGCAGATATGCATATATCATCATATGACATGCTCTTTGGACATGCTCCACTCCAAGCAAAATCTTGTAAGGCTGTTTATGCATCACTCTTAAGAGGTGATTGCCAAATTGATTCATATTTAAGTGCATTACAGGAGAGGCTAAGAGAATTACAAGATATGGGAGTATTAATTCAATCTGGTCCATTGGATTATTTGCTTCATAATTTTAAACCAGGTGATATGGTCTATGTGAAAAATTTTGCCTAAACATCTTCAACAGAACAAAATTGGGTAGGTACTTATACAGTTGTATTAGTTTCACCATCTTCTGTGAAAGTTTTAGCTAGAGATTTGTGGTATCATTGTTCTCACATGAAATTAGCACATGAAATAGATAATGAAACTGTAGAGATTGTTAATAATGAAGAAGAAGAAGGAGAAGAAGAAGGAGAAGGAAAAGAAGGAGAAAGAGGTGGAGGAAGAGGAGGAGGAGGAGAAGGAGAAGAAGAGATTGTGTAATTTGAGATCTTCCGTCAATTAGAGTCTGCAGTCAGAAAGTTCAGTAAGGAGAGGACCATTCCAGAGGAAGAGGTCGTTCAGATGGAAGAGGACGTTCGGATGGAAGAGGACATGAATGAAGAGGATTCAGGATTTATGGTATTTCTATTAAGACTGATGAACTTATCAAATGAACTGATAAAACTTCATTTTCAAGGTTTTTCTTAAAGAAGAGGAATAATCATGGACAATTTGGAGTAAATGGTTTGGAAGTATTTTGGATAATGTAAATAGAATCACGACATACTCATATGCATCCAACATTGCACATAAAACTATCAAGAACTTGGATGAAGAAAAGGAGAAGAGAAAAACGGAGAGAGGAGGACATTTCCTACAGTAATTGAACTTCATAAGGAGAGAGGAGATCTGCAGGAGATCTGGAGTTTTGGTGAGTGTCATATATCCATAAGTAACATGTTGCAACACAATATAGCAAAGAAACAACATAACAAATCAGACACATACAATACAAACATGTTATGATACATTGTGTTCCTTAAGGAATGAAACAATGTATAAGTATTAACAATTAGATTTAGCTATAGATAAGTAAGTACTAACAAGAGATAGTTACTAACAAAGATTAGCTAGTAGATGTGGCTAGACTAATATACTAATACCATACGAGTAGTTTAGAATAGTTTAGTGAAATGAATATAGTATTAGAGTAGGTTAGAGTATAAGATAAAGTACTAATGTACATTACAGTGCAGATACAACAAGCATAACAAAATTGCATTACATGAAGAACATATAACATATTACGAATCACATATCACAAATAATGTAAATAGTTGTGTAAATATTATATGTATATTGTAAATTGTATTATAGTGTAAGTATTGTATATATGTAATGGGTATACATATGTTTATTTGACATGTATATATTATATGTACATATATGTATCTATGTATATGATACATGTATATAGTATGTATGTATTGTTTGTGTGTATAACATGTATATATGTATGAATGTAAATTCTGTGAATACTTTGATATAATTAAGTTACAAACATTCTAACGTAATTTGCATAAGGAAGTTTGATGTGTTGTTTTAATTTTGATGTAAAGACTTATGCAATGTTGTGTTAAACTGTATTTTCCAAAATGTTTTGCATTTATTAGTTGGTAGGATATATCTGTATTAGAATAGGAGTTATGTTTGATGTTTGTTTTGACTTTTGTGTTGATATTTCATATTTGCTGTTGATTTTGTTGGAAATTTTGCATTGTTACTTGTAGAATTTAGGTTACATTTTAATAATATAATTAACATCCGTTGTGCCTCACCATTACATAACTCAGAGTTGTTTTGTTTTGCATTTCTCTAATTATTAGAGACTTCGAACACTTTCTCATGTGCTTATTGATAGTTTTAATTTCATTATCAGAAAATTGCCTATTCATATCCCTTGCCCAGTTATCAATTGTTGAATGGCTTGTTTTTTTATACAACTGATTTAGCTCCTCATATATTTGAGTAGTCAGACCTTTGTCAGAATTTTTTGTTATGAAGATTTTTTCCCAGTTTGTTGTTTCCCTTCTGATTTCAGTTGCATTATTTTTTGTTCATACAAAACTTTTTTAAATTTAATGTAATAAAATTATTTATTTTATATTTTGTAATTTTTTCTAACTCTTGCTTGGTTTTAAAATCTTTCCTTTCCCAGAGATCTGACAAGTATCCTATTCTGTGTTTGCCTAATTTTCTTAGAGTTTCCTTCTTTTATTCAATTCATTCACCCACTCTGAATTTATCTTTGTGTAGCATGTGGGATGTTGTTCTAAACCAAACCTCTCCTATATTGGTTTCTGACTTTCCCAGCAGGTTTTCTCAAATACTGGATTTTTTGGGGCAGCTGGATGGTTCAGTGGATTGAGAGCCAGGCCTAGAGACAGGAGGTCCTAGGTTCAAATCCAGCCTCAGACACTTCCCAGCTGTGTGACCCTGGGCAAGTCACTTAACCCCCATTGCCTAGCCCTATAACAAATAAAAAAATTAATACAGAAGGATATATATATGTATATAAGATATTAGGGTTTAAAAAATAGTGGATTTTTGTCCTAGATTTGGGCTCTTTAGTTTTATCATAGACTTTCTTGTTAAAGTCTCTTACCCTAAGTCTATTCCACCAATCCTCCCTTCTCTCTCGTAGCCAGTACCATATTGCTTTGGTGACCGCTGCTTTATATTATAGTTTAATATCTGGTACTGCTATGCCACCTTCCTTCATGTTTTTTTTTCATTATCTCCCTTAATATTATTGATTTTTAGTTCTTCCAAATGAACTTTGTTATAGTTTTTTTTCTAATTCATTAAAATGTTTTTTTGGTAGTTTGATAGGTATGGCTCTAAATAAGTAAATTATTTAGGGTAGAATTGTCATTTTTATTATGTTAGCTCATCCTACTCATGAGCACTCAATGTTCTTCCAATTGTTTAGATATAGATTTAATTATTTGGAAAGTGTTTTGTAGTTGTGTTCTTATAATTGCTATGTTTGTTTTGGTAGATAGATTCATGAGTATTTTATATTTTCTGGGGTGATTTTAAATGTTGATTCTCTTTCAAACTCTTGCTGCTATGATGTGTTGGAAATATATAGAAATTCTAATGATTTATGTACATTTATTTTGTATCCTGCAACTTTGCTAAAGTTGTTGATTATTTCTACCAGATTTTTAGTTGATTCTCTAGGATTTTTTAAGTACACCATCATATCATTTGCAGAGAGTGATAGCTTCATCTCCTCCTTGCCTATTTTAATACCTTTAATTTCACTTTCTTCTCTATTTGCTACTGCTAGTGTTTCTAGTACAATGTTAAATAATAGAGGTGATAATGGACATCCTTGTTTCTCTTCTGATCTTATTGGTCTAATTTATCCCCATACCATATGATGCTTGTTTCATGGTTTTAGATATATACTGTTTCTTCTTTTTATTAAAGGTCCTTCTATTCCTATACTTTCTAGTGTTTTCAATAGGAATG
Organism: Gracilinanus agilis; assembly: GCF_016433145.1. Lineage (NCBI taxonomy): Eukaryota > Metazoa > Chordata > Mammalia > Didelphimorphia > Didelphidae > Gracilinanus > Gracilinanus agilis. Next base: position 81,499,863 of record NC_058136.1, on the reverse strand, counting down.
GACTTTGAATTTTGTCTAAGGCTTTTTCAGCATCTTTTGAGATAATCATGTGATTTTTGTTTGTTAGCTTGTCAATATAGTCAATTATGTGAATAGTTTTCCTAATGTTGAACCATCCTTGCATTCCTGGTGTAAATCCCACCTGATCATGGTGGATGATCCTCTTGATCATTTGCTGGAGTCTTTTTGCTAGTATTCTATTTAAGGATTTTGCATCTATGTTCATTAGGGAGATTGATCTGTAGTTTTATATCTCTATTTTAATCTATCTGGATCTGGAGTCAATACCATGTTTGTATCATAAAATGAATTCGGTAGAACTCCTTCTTTGCTTATTATAACAATTTATATAGTATTGGGATTAGTTGTTCTTTGAATATCTGATAAAATTCACTTGTGAATCCATCAGGCTTAGATTTTTTCTTAGGGAGTTCTTTGATGGCTTGTTCAAATTCTTTTTCTGATATTGGATTATTATGTATTCTATTTCTTCTGCTATGAATCTAGGCAGTTTATATTTTTGTATATATTCATCCATATCACCTAGCTTGCTATATTTGTTGCCATATAACTGGGCAAAATACTTTTTAATGATTGCCTTAATTTCTCCCTTGATTTTAGAATTTCTAATTTACATTTCATGTGGGGATTTCTAATTTGTTCATGTTCTAGTTTTTTAAGTTTGTGTCATTTAGAATTTCTGGAGTTCTATTTAGAGGTATTAAGCCTCAACATATGTAGATATATCACTAAATTCCTGTGGACATGTGGGGGACTTTGAAATTACATTTCCCATGGTCCAATGGGTTTCCTATTTTGGATTATGTCTTCAAGGTAAAGCCCAGCTTTAAATATTGGGAAGTCGGGCTTGACTTATTCGTTTGCTACACAGACAAGATGAGGGAAGGTAGGGAACATAATGGCTGAGGTGGCAGTTTGAAATTTTTATAGGCATGTGGTTGATTTTATTCTGCCAACATGGACCTAAATAAAATATTAGTTTTCCTCATAATATTAGCCTTTATCATTTTTAATCTTTACAAGTTGCATGCCCAATTCACAAATCTCTGCCCTCCCTAATTTGTTAATATATCCACTCAGTGATATAAATTTTCCCTTTAGAACTTCTTTGTCTGCACCTCATATGATTTGGTAAGAAGTCTCATCATTGTTATTGTCTTCAAATAAATTATTAATTGTTTCTATGATTTGTTCTTTCACTAACTTATTTTGGAGAATCATATTATTTAATTTCCAATTAGTTTTTGTTTGCCTCTATGTATTCCTACTAATAACTATTTTTATTGCATTATGATCTGAGGTTGCATTTATTATTTCTGCTTTTTTTACATCTGTTTCCCATGTTTCTCTGCCCTAGAACATGGTCTATCTTTGTGAATGTTACACATTCTACTGAAAAGAAGGTGCATTCCTTTTTGTGCCCATTTATTTTTCTCCATATATCTATTTTTCTAGGATTCCATTCACCTCTCACATCTCTTTCTTATTTATTTTTTGGTTTGATTTATCTAGTTCGTATAGGGGAAGGTTGAGGTCCCCCACTAGTATAGTGTTATAAAATAAGAGATAGATGGTATCTTTATACTCCTAATTGGCTAGTAATTGTATTGTTGTTATTAATGTGAGGAAGCTGTGTCTGGGTTCCCTTGATGTCTGGTGCAGGGACACTTGGGTCCTGCCACTCAGCTGGATGTTATAATAACTGCCCTTCTTTATAACAGTGCCTAGGCAGGATCCCTACAGGTCAGTGGATGGGTAATGCTTTTAGTCCCACCTGAGATTGATTGATTATACCTATTGGGCTCTATCAGCCTTAGATAACATTCATCTCACTGCATTTCTCCATCCCCAGAATGGTAATGGAATAACAACTCCAGGAAGGTACTTAATAAATTTTATCTATGTTGTTAATAAAGGAAAGGAATGATCAGGAACGGTCTGGGAATAGGAGACCCTGTCACTAAATCTATGAAACTAATCCCTCAAGTCTGTAGGCTGTTCAGTAACATTGGGCTCTTTTTCTTCACCTCCTCCGGCTCAACCTGGCCATGGCAAAACCAGAGAAAGCACTATGTTTGGATCACACAAATAATGATGGTCTCTCTCAGCTTCTTACTTCTAGTTGTTTTGCCAATCCTACAGCCTTGAGGAAACATCACCCTTACACCCTCTTCTTCTTCTCCTACCCACTTCCCAGTTTTCACCTTCCCCTCTGTGCCTGGGACACCTAAATACCTAGAAATGGTTTAAATGTCTAAATATCTAGGGAATTCAATGAGATTCAGCGAATCCATTCAGAGGTCTGACCTACAGGTCAATCAATGTCCATGTCCAAGATCAGGTTGATGTTTTAATCGAGGATTTCAGGTCAAGGCTCTTAATCCAAAAGCGAAGGGTCCCAAAGCCAAAAAGCTCTGCAGAACTCTCAGGGTATTTATACCCTCTCTGGCCAACTGCCTTTTTTTCTCATGGCCTCTGTCAACATTCTGAAGTCTCCAACTGTCATCAACTGTTAATCAATTTGTGACTCTCAACTCCCAAAACTTGAATATAACATGAATGCTATTTGTTTTTGTAAATTTCAACCAGTAAATTTCCAGATGACCGTGGTTTTTCTAACATTGTGATACTATCCCTTTAACTACCCTTCCCAAAGTAATAAATCCTATCTTATCTAATGCCTTATCTATCTTAGATAAGGCATTAGATAAGATAGGTGGAAAAGTGTGGGGTTTCAATACAATATTTTCATAAATATATCATTTGAACATAAGTATAACATATCAGCATTATAAGAACATTTAAGAACAATTATCTATGTTGTTTCTTACTTTTTAAATTAAATTAATGCAATTCCTGCAATAAATTTGCTTAAATTTTCTACTACTGAAATTCAAATAACATTCCAAATAACATTCCTAATTCACAATAAATTCTAACATCTCTTCTATTCCCTAATCTACAGTTAGGAAGATTAGTTTTTCAGTAATTCTTTACACTATAGTTAATGTGTTAGTCAATTAGTTTCATTCCTAAGTAAACTACACTGTACAATGTTTGTCTAAGTATCCTATTAATAGTTCTATCTGAACATTTTATAATTATTTTATACTGATACTCTATTGCTAGAATTGAATGTCCCTGCATTTGCTCTCTCCCTACAGGTTAGTAGACTTATGCATTACTTGTTAGTAACAATCTATTAGATATGTACAAGGTTTTCATGTGATGTTCCTATGAAATGAGTACTTTTGACCTTGTAAGGAATCTTAGTTCTCTTGTTTATTATGGTCACTGTACTTTGTTTTCAAACTATTTACATTTATTTACATTATGTACATGTGATGTGACTTTAATGTGATTATGTGTTGGACTCATGACCTTAACATTTACTGATTGATTTTAAACTTACCTTCTTTTTCAGAATCTCTCTGTCCATCAGATTATGTTCTGTTGCATGCATTCCAGTTTGTGCATTTCCCTTGTGATTAGTGTCTGAATGTGAAAACTTTGCACCTATTCAAACTTAATCTTAATTTGCTGATCTCTTCTCCTTGTGATTCTTCTTGTGATGATGTCTGAGTCACATAGGGGTTGTCACAGCTCATGTCTCTTGTTGTCCTTGTGTTGGTCCTGATATCCTGATGTTTCTGGAACTTTGGAATTTTTGGGACCTCATCTCTCTTCTCTTTTGATGGATACCCAATTTGTTGGTTGTTGACTTGATTGAAGAATCTCTGGGTCAGGAACCAGTGTGTGACTGTGTAATGTTATGTTAAATTTTCTTGTACCACAAAATTTCCTATGAGATTTTTGTGTTTGCATTTGTCTTTGGTGTAATGCATGTAATGTTTAGTCTAATGTTCAGTTTTCTTCACCACTGCTAATTTCTGATAGGTTTAAATGTTGATCTTCATGTGTGAATGGCTGTTTCTGTGATCTACATCAATGATTTGAGTGTCTTGTTCTTGATAGTGATCTGTTTCTTGTGTTTCATTTGTGTCCATGTCTTGGTGTCTTTCTGTTGAGGCTAAAAACTCCAGAGGAAAGAAAGGAAGTAGTGAGGGGACAAGAAGGAGTTTTTTCTCTGGGCTGTCCAGGAGTAGGGCCCACTGTTCTTTCCTTGTGTTTGATCTGGTTTTCTTTCTTCTTGAGGCCCTTTGTTCTCTATCTCAATGTGATGAATAAGGTTGTCTGAGGTTTGGCTTCATCTAATCCTCCACCTTCCAAGCATTTTTGCTCTGGCTTTCTCCTCCAGTCACCTCCCCAGTGCTTGTGTTCTATTCTGGAGTCTGGCTCCAGCAAGTCCTTCTCTACAGACCAATTGCCCACCTGCTCAGAGATTTCAAGTGCCACTAAAGATTCCACTCAGCATGTGGGGGAGGGGTGCTGGGCTTCCCTTTCTATACCCTGAGACCCAACATTTCAAGAATTCAAGCCTTTTTCTTGGCTTACCTCTTTAGCTATCCAGCAGTAGGATTCCCCCTTCTCTGCCTCATTAATAGATATGGTCCTCTTTCTTCTCAATTTGTTTTCTATCTTGGTGAGGAAGGGTGTGGAGGTTTTAAGATTTGTCCTTTCTTTCCAGATTTCCTTTTTGTCACTTTTAAAGAAAAAGAATGCTCCAAGCCTCTGTGCGGTGGATTATGGTGGGGGTCAGGTATTTGCCAAAGGTCACACAGAGAGTCAAGTATTCAAATCCAGGAAAACTTTAACTCTTTAAAATTTAAATTATTATCCAATAAATCCAAAAATCATGTTTCATGAGATTTATTAATAATCACTCAAAACATATGAAATAAATGGACACCAAGATGTGTCCTGTCTCCCAGGGCAGTTGGTGCTTAGGACAGTCTTTCTTTATGGGATATGGTTCCCAGGTTCCTAGAGACTTTGGTTTTCAATGGTGTTTAACTTTTGGCTCAATGTAATGATTAAAGAGTGGGTGTTCTTGATTACTTGGTAATTCTGTGTTATTTCCAAGTTAACACATCCTAACCTAGGTTTTCATAATCATTTTAAAAACTTCCTTCAATGAAGCTATTAGCCATTTTTCACAATTATTTCTCCAAAGTTTGGTCTTGTGAATGAACAATATTAATACTTTACCCTTAAAACCGATCCATTGTAGGCTAAAATCTATACAGTAGTGTCTCAACTTCTGTTTCATCAATTTGATTTTACTTCTCTTTCATCTTCACCTGCATCGTTTCTCCTTCAAGTGGATTATGAATACATATATGGAGAGATAGAGCCACAGATGTGGATAGTGATAGATCCAGCCAGGATTCCTTGGGGTTGTCTTTTGAGGATTTAGTCTAGAGCAGGGCTTGGCAACGTATGGCTTTCAAGCCATCTGTCCAGATATGGCTCTTTCTGCAGGAGCCATAAAGTCAACCGAGGCACAGTAACTAACAGCTTACCCATGACATTGTGCATCATGTGATATGTCACGTGATTCTTTTGGTACCAAGACTATCTTCTATGTTAGAAGACTCCCTCATTAATATTGCTATGCAAGATGAATCCTAGCCTTTAGTTAGGCTTTGTAGGTGTGCATGCATGCATGTTCCTCCTTCTGCCCTCATTTACTCTTTTCAAACCTGTTACTGACATCTTGGGGTTCTATAGAGTGATTGATCACTTTTGTCTACATTCTCTACCCCTTTGCCTCTGATTTACATGGCTTTAACTCAGTGCATTCATGGGGTCTGTACTCCCTATATGTGGCTTCGTTATTGTTTTTAACTTTTCTATCTGCTCTTAAAGGGGAACTACAGTCAGATTACATCTTTACATATGCTTCATTAGTGAGAAGCATTTCTCCCCAGTAGTTGTTTCATTTGATACAGAATGATTGAGTAGGCAGCACTGATAAGCACCTATACCAGGAAATGTGTTTAATGTGTCCTGGCCAGTTTTCCATGAAAAGGTACCCTCCTCCCCCACTACTTACTAATGCCTGCACAGAAGTCATGTTATTTTCTGTAATCTCCTGATCTCCTACTTAATTTATGTGGCCAAATGGTTTACCAGCAGGCCAGCAGCTTTTTCTTCTCCTGTTGCCTGACTTGAGAGGTAGAGGAAAAAGTATTCTTCCCTGAATTTTTCTCTCTTTATTTCAGCAATTTTCTTAGTGTAAAGGAGTTTTACATGTATGTGTGCAATTATATCATTACTATAGTGCCCCTTTAAGTCTTGTTTTTGATTAATAATCAAAATAATTTTGATTAATAATCAGCAGGACCATGCAGCACCAGAAGTCACATTAATGTACTTTATTAATCACTGGTTAGCACATAATGTTTTTAAAAATAGTTCAGAGACTTATTGTACTTTAAAAGTATTGTTCTTACATAAAATGCACATATTTACTTGTATTCAGTGTTGAATATATTGTACAGCTCTCACGAAATTGCATTTTAAAAATTGTGGCATTTATGGCTCTCCTGGCCAAAAAGGTTGCAGACCCCTGCCCCAGACGATCATGTCAGTTAGGAGAATGGAACTTTGTCATGGCAGGTGCCAGTCCCAAGACCTGACAGTGTGAGCTGGGACTATAAATACCCCTGCAGAAGCAACCTGAGGATTCTGATTTCTTTGACCTTCACCCAGAAACCCAGCTACCACTTTACTTCCCTTGTGGACCCAGGAGGGATCGAGGGAGTTGAAATGTGGGCAGGAAATTAGATTAGGTCCGCCAAACAGCAGGGACACCCCTAAACCATTTCATCAAATTCATCTTTCTAGCTGGTGGCTCACATAATAACATCAGAGTAGTGAAAATTATCTCTGGCTGAGGGGCTGGTTCCCTCAGCCTGATCTTAACTTCTAGGTCCATTACCAGCACTGGCTAGTTGCTCTTAGCAACAGCTTCTCCAGACTCTAAAGCCTCTTTCCTCAGTATTCCCTTCTGTGTTTAAAAAACCCTTAGCCTGAAACTATGAGCTTCTATAGTTATTTATAACATCGTCCTGTACTAAGGGGCTGAGGAGAGGGGAAAATAGCAACCACTTGACTCCAAAGAAAGTACTGGCAAGCATCCATTTTATTCAGGAAGTCTGTGAGCTTCATTTCCTGTTGGGTTATACTTTCACTTCAGCAGGGAGAGGCTCCTCACTCCCCACCTTAAAGGGGCCTACAGATAGCAGGGAGACTGACTTGGCATTACAGCTCAGGCTACACATCACTGGCAGTCTCAAGTCACCTGCTACAGGAGTTATAGGCTCCCTGGCTCAAGTGACTCACTTGTACCACTAGCTACCCTAGTATCACATTACCCCCTTATTACAGATTGGTGAGCACAGCTAGATTAATCACCTCCAAAGGTATTGAAAATGGACTTTACTAAGATGGTGTTTATACTCCCTAGTTTCTCTGCTTCTCTAGTCTTTTATACAGGGAGAACTTGATTTTTGGTTTCACAAAGTGCCTCAGTTCATTCACCAAATGCTACAACTATATGATTATGACAAATGGTGTGACATAACACTGGCAGAATTTATATGTTTTATACCTATGGCTCTGGCTCTGATTTTTATTATTGTGCAATCCTTAACAGTCCTGAAGAGAGTGCTCTCACATCTTTGGCTGCTTTTGGCTCTATTTCCAATGCAAAACCTGACTTTGTCTCCCTAGAAATGGTAGAAAATATGAAGCTACTATTACAAGTCCTCAAACAAATCAGGAAAGGGAAAGAATTGGATGAGCATACAATTCTCCAGTCAGAGTTAGTAGAGACAAAGTATATAGGGGCTACCAACTCAAGCTAAAAACTACAAGCTGTTAAGGACATCCAAACTCTGGCTGCAGAATTAAGTACTGAGACCACAGTCTCCTTACTTCGTATAGTTGACCGAACCATCCTGCAACCTGGGAAGGTTGTTGTCTATGTCAAATCTTATAAGGCCTTTACCCCTAATGATTTAGAAGTGCTCAGGAGGTGTTTCCCCAAGTTCTTCCTTTCACCTTTCAAGATCATAAAAGAAATGAAGCGTCTTCAAACTCTTTAATCCCAATTTTGATGACGTAGAGTTTCTTTTGGGGGAGTTTTACTCACTCTCTGAAAAAGAGAAATTTTTGGCTAAGACTCACTTGAATTCCAATCTCACTGCATGGCCCATGGTCCACAATGACCTAGAGTTGACATCACAAGCTAATATGAGATACCTAGTCTAATGCAGGACAGATTTACTTGAGGCAAGGCATCTGCATGCTAAGAGACCAAATTTGTGGCAGAAAATTGAGAAACTGAGGCAGGGGAAGAAGAACAATCCAGAAGCTTCCTTGACAGGGTAATTGAGGCAGCTGAGACAATATTAGGCCTCAGAAATATGCATGCCCTGGAGACCATTGATCATATCAGGAGGCAGTTCATGAAGGGTGCTTCACTGCTGGTCCAGAACTATTTTAGGCAGAACCATCCTCAGTGGGAATCGTTGCCACAAGAAGATATCAGGCACCATGCATCTTATATATGCGACTCAAAACAAAAGGAAGTCAGGACAGCCCAAAAGTCAGCTTCAGAAAAGGATTCAGTGATAGCTGAACTCAAGAGACAGCTAAAGCAGGCTAGGAAGGAGAAAGAAATTGAAGAAATTAAGAACTTCACCCTCCAGACCAGCAGGGGGCATAGTCAGTCCAGGCAACCTGCTAGTGTCTCCAAGCCCAAAACCTCTTCTCTAAAATGCTACCTGTTTGGCAAGGCAGGTTATGTGGTATGAATGTGTAGATATAAGCAACAGATAGACTTTGGCAGCCAGAGATATAGGAATGACAAAATTACTTTCTGTAACTCAAAGTGGTCCAACAATTCAAGAAAGGTTGAGGGCATCAAACAAGACAATCAATGTTGTAATCATGCATGCAAGAAGTACAGCCAATCTCCATCTCTTGATTAAATGGAGAAATATTTGGCACAGGATGCTATTTCAAAGTCCTTATGAACCGAAGTTTCTAAATCAAAAATGACTCCTGGCAATGACAGGGATGTGTGTATTACTAGTCTGGGTGAAGTGAATAATTCTCAAAGACTGGGCACGGGAGAGCATATGACTCTAGCAAGCTGAACAGAATACAATGATATTTCTGTGGCAGAAGACCAAGAATGGGAGGACATAATGCAAATACACAAAGATTTATGGGACACTGCTTTCTCATTCCACCACAAAAGGCTTGGATGAGAAGCATAGGAACTGTCCAAGGATCCACAACAGCTTGCCTCCAGAAGCTTGGCAATCTTGGTTGGAGTCATCAGCATCTCAAGATCCTCTCTTTTTTCCAAGTTTAAAACAGGTTATCTTGGAGAAAGAACAAAGTGACAGGGTTTATAATGTATTCAGGAAGGAGTATCATTAGTAACCCTGGAAGAGTCAAATACCAATGTCCAAACCCATTCTCTTGCTTTAGGCATGAAAACCCAGGATGACGTTAGAGAGCAAATCAGACGGAATGTTGGCAGAGGCTTGACTTTGTCAGAGCAGCCCACTGAGTTGCTGGCTGCTGGCAGCTGCTCAGAGAATTCTACATCTAGCTTTCTCAATCCCTTAGCTGATGAATTCAATCCAGAGGCTTGGGGAAGGGAGAGTGGTCAGCTGTCATCTCCAGTAACTAGTGTGCTCAATAATAACATCATTGAAATCTGTTCAGTGGTTGGAGACACAAATCAACTGACTTCAGCCACACAGACAGGAGGGATAGATAGTGATCTCCAGGCAGATATTCTGAGTTGGGAGGTATACCAGAGGTGTTGAAGGGAATAGGAACTATCTATCAAACATTCCTTTACACAACTGATGGGAACATTCCTGATCTGGGGATTTGTGGTTCACAAGATAACAGAGTGAATAGAGAGACAAATCAAACCTCCATGTCTTCAGCCCTTAGTCAGAGCCAAACAGAGTTCCCTGGGCTCTGCAGAGCTCAGCCTAGTAACCATGGTTACTTACTCTCCAGCTCTGAGGGAGAGAGAGAGTGCCTGCTCTCTAAGTCAACATTCTGTATTGAATCTCCCAGTCAAAACTTGCCTGTTTGTGCTGCAGGAAGTTCTAATTTAGCTCATAGTGACCATACAAGACTTGAAGAAGTGTTGGCACAAGATCATACACATAACTGGATCCAAACCAAGTGCAAAGATACTACTGAGGATTCTTTATTGCCCTTAGTCCCAGTAAAGTCCAGTAGCAACAGGGAACCCCTTGTTAGCTTGGAAATCTGGGGGGGGGGTTGTCATGATGCCCTCCTGGACATTGGAGCAAACGCTTCTGTTCTATATGAGGCTTCTGAAGGATGCAAATATCAGGGTAGCTTGAGAATCAGAGGTGCTTCAGGGATAACTCAACAAGTCCCAAAGCTAAAAGTCAAAATGGTGAAATTGGGCCCTGTAATTCTCAAACACCTTTTATTAATGCCACCCTGTCCTTCAAAGCTTGTGTGGCGAGCTCTCTTGGGTAAATTAGTTGCTACCATCCAATGCCAACCAGATGGGCAGATGTATCTCCACCTACCTAAGAGATCTCTGAAACACCATCCCATTTTGTTTTTAGACACATGTAGTGAGGAACCAACTTGCCAACAAAGTGACAGCATGTATCAGATTCCTGATGTTATACGTGATTATGTATGGGCTAAAAATTCTAATGAGGTAGTCAAATTTTTGTCTGTTGAGCCAGTGAGAATAGAAGTGAAGGAAGGTTTACCACCACAAATTCCTCAGTTTAAACTAGGCAAAGAGGCAATCGAGGGAGTGAAACCCATCATAGAGAGTTTAATGCAGCAGGGTATTTTAAGATATGGCGTCTCACAGTACCACAGCCCTATCATGCCTATGAAGAAAGCCAAACTATCTCCTGATGGAACGATTCAATGGTGTTTGGTACAAGACCTTAGAGCTGTTAATAGCCATTGTTATATTGAATCTCTAGAAGCCAGGAATCCACACTGTTGATTGACATGTGGATCTGTTGGATATCGGAATGTTCCCAGGGGGTGTGTGAGAACAGGGGAGAGAGCAGTTGGCCCAGGGGGGTATAAAACACCCTGGCAGCCCTGGCAGGGGTTCCTTTCTTTCCCTGAGACCTGAGATCTGTGGATCCTGGTCTTTTGAGGATTGAAACTTGCATGCTGAACCTTGCAAGATCTTCCTGTTTGTTCCTGTTAACATCATCAACCTGTACCCATACCATCAACTCCGATTCTACTGCCCCTAGATATTAGGAAATCAATTATCTTAGTTATCTAGGTTTCCCAGGGCCCGGGAGGGATCCAGGAGGTGGGCAGGAGAAGAAGAAGAGGGTGGAAAGGGGTGGATATCCCAAAGGCTGGTTAGGCATATCATCTAGTAAAGAAGAAGCTGAAACATCAAGCAGCAGTTTGCCTACTTTGATGTGGCTGTGGCCAGGCTGGACCAGAGAGAAACTAACCATCCTGATTCATTATTTGCCTACAGTTTAAGGAGTTATCATTATCAAATTTAGTTAGGTTTCCCAAATACCTCTATCCAATCCCAATACCCCATATTTGTTAAATACAGTCAAATCCTGTTAAAGTACCTTCCTGGAGTGGTTATTTCCTAGCTTCTCTGGGAGATACACAGTCAGAGACAATCCGTTACCAAGCTAAAGAGCCCATTATATAATATCAATCAACCCCAGGTTGGACCTGAAGGGATATCATCCTTTGACCTGCAGGATCCTGCCTGGGCACTGTTATAAATGAAGAAGGTGTGCTATCATCCTCTCTCTCTATTCAACATCTACTACATCTAGTATTTTATTATAACACCATGTGCAGAAAACCTATGCGATGGATCCTAGTCCATCTCAAAGCATAACAGCTATACCAAACAAAGCTGCTTGGTTTACCATGATAGACCTCTGCTCCACATACTTCTCTGTTCCCCAGCACAGAGACAGCCAGCAGCTGTTCGCCTTTACTTGAGTGGGCAAATCATCCTGTGGACCCAATTGTCACAACGCTTTTTGGATTTGGCCTCAGTCTTCTGCCAAGTCTTGCAGAGAGACCTTGAGTTGATCATTTTCCAAGACAGCAAGATGATATCCTACTAATGTCAGCATCTGTTGAAATCTGTCATAGAGATAGCATGCACTTGATTAAAGAGTTGGCAAGAGGGGCCATAAAATTTCCAAACCCAAGCTTCAGTTCGTGAGATCAAAAGTGGAGTATTTGGGAATCATCTTGGAAAAGGGCTCCAAGAAGATTTCACAGAAGAGAACACAAGACATATAGAGGTTAAGTTTGCCTAGAACTAAGAGGCAGCTCAAGGCAATCAGGAGTAATGAGTTTCTGTAGAAACTGGATTCCAGGTTATGCTCTCATCACTAAACCTGTGATAGAGCTAACCAGGAAGGAATTTCCAGAACCATTGAAGCTAACTAAAGAACATATTCAAGTCATTGAAAAACCTCAAAGTGATAACTATCAGTGCCTGCCCTAGGAATCCATGACAGTAATAAACCTGTCCTCCTTTATGTTCATGAAGATAAAGGGATAGATTCTTGAGTTCTCACACAATCATTCGGGAATACCATTAGGCCAGTTACCTATTTATTAATATTAAAAATGATAAATGCTTGTATAAATATATAAATTAGTATTTTAATTAAAGCCATGTTGATAGATAAAATCATTAGACCACGCGCTTGTAAGCATTCAAAACTGCCGCCTCCATTTTGTCTCCTGTTTCCTGGCCATGGCCTACTCGCAAAAGAGACCACTCCCTCCTAACCCACGAGATTTAAGCTCTCCCCTGCGGAGATAGAAATCAGTTGGACCATGTTGCATCACGGGAAATGTAGTTTTATACATTTCCCAAATCTCACTTTTTACACTATTATAGATCAAAGCTAGATTCAGTAATCTGTGGAATGCCAAGTTGTTTGAGAGCTATTGCTGCAATAGCCATCATGATTAGGAAAGCATCTTCCTTAGTATTAGGGGAGTGAGCTGAGAGTATATTCCCCACACCAAGTGCAATCTACTCTAAGGAACACTACACTCCAAGCTTTCACCTCCCAAAGGTTATCACAATACCAAGCAACCCTGTTGGCTAATGAAAACATCACATTTCACTGGTGCAGAAGTTTAAGTCCTGCAATTCTGATTCCAGATCTACCTCTGGAAGGAGAGAGTCTACACGTCTGTGAAGATGCACTTAACATTGTGCATAAGAGAAGAGATGATCTATTCCATAGTCCCATAAAAAATCCTGAGTTGACCCTCTTCACAGATGGGTCATCTTACCTAGTAGGCAATCAGAGATTTACCAGTACAGCAGTAGTGATAGCCTCTGAAACCCTTTGATATTCACCCCTACCATCTACTATGAGTACTCAAGAGGCAGAATTGGTCGGTTTGATACATGCTCTAACATTGGCCAAAAATTGGAAAGTTAACATTTACACCAACTCCCGGTATGCTTTTGGAGTAGTGCATCATTCTGGCAAACTCTGGAAAAACTGAGGCTTCATAACATCTAGTGGCAAACATATAGCCTATGGCATTTAAATAAATGAGCTGTTAGAAATACTCCAATTACTAGCCCAAGTTTCAGTTATTCATAGCAGAGTCCACAGCAAAATACAAGGGCCAATGTAATCAGTAAATAGCTGAGCTGACATTATAACCAAATTTGGGGCAAGGTATGGATCAATTTCAGTCCTGAACTTGTCTTTGGTGGAGGAAGTTGATCTCAAATATGCATACTGCTCAAAGGAAGTAAAGGTTTGGAAAAAAACACCATGGTGTATAGTTAGCTAATGGAGTTTGGCTGGGAGCAAATGGAAAACCTATATTGCCTAGAGCCCTGTATTTCACCTTTTCAATGCATTACATCAAAAGGGGCATAATGGAAGTCTGGGCCTGGCACACTCTAACTAGGTATTGGAGTGCAAGGGGCATATATGAAGTTGCAATGAGAGTTGCTCAGAGGTACAGAATTTGTATGCAGTTCAACCAGACTCTTACCAAAGTCCACAGTTTGGGAGGCAAACAATTAGCCTTTAAACTATTTGAATGCATACAGATTGATTACATTACCATGCTAATGTGTCATGGCTATAGATATGCATTGGTGATTGTGGATAGACTAACCAAGTGGCCTGAGGCTTTCCAGCCAAATGCAATACATCAGCATTTGTAGTGAAGGTTTTGCTTAGAGAATTAATAACCATATTCTCTATTCCAGTACATATCCCTTCTGATTGTGGTTCAAACTTCACACTCAAAATTTTAGCTACAGTGTATGAAATCCTAGGAGTCAAACAACATCTGCATTCCATGTACAGACCCCAGTAGAGCAGAAAAATTGAGTTAATAAATCTTTGAAGACCCTATTGGCTAATATCCATGCTGAATCATTTGAACTGGCCAGATGCACTACCTTTGGCATTGTTTGATCTTAGGTGCCAGCCTATTTGTCACCTTTTGAGATGCTATATGGACATCCACCTTACCATGGCAAGACACCTCAAAGCATCCATAACCTATCACATCTGGGTATGGAATGCAAGCTCTATGAGTACATTAAGTTACTCAAACAGCATTTAGATCAGCTTTATAAGTTGGCTTTGACACATCAAAGAGTTCCACTTGATTTTTGTCTATACAACTTCCAGCCTGGAGATTATGTCTACATTAGAAACTTTACTAGGAAGTCTGTGTTAGAACTTAAGAAGCATGGTCCATTTCAAATAATCTTAACAACCTCTAGTGCAGTAAAGGTTAAGGGGAGGGATCCAGGGTTCCATGTCACCCATGCCAAGCCAGCAAAGATATGTCCTAACATCAACAAGACCCGGTCATCATACAGCACAATGATCAATTAGCACCAATCAGCCAGCCAATAATGTGACCATAGCAAATCCACACTCTAAAGGTGAGACCATAGCTTTCCAGCAAATCACTTATGAGCCAGAATCAGTGCAAGAGTCAAGGAGAAGCCAAATATTACACCAACATCCAAATGACTGTCTCACAACTAATTAAAATCACTTTGAAGAAACATCCATAGATTATCATGACAGGGAAGAAGAACCAGCTAAAGAAGAAGAGACAACTTCTGAATGTCAATCAGTTCAAGACCCACATAGTGACATTAATGAATAATTGCAAAGGCACAAATGACATCATAATGAACTCTTTGTTAACTTTGGTCAACTTTATTTAACCTCAAGGAGAAGAAAGAAGAAAACATTAGTCAAAATTTCATGAACACACAGCTTTGGTTGTGACACAAGTCAATACAACCAAACAACAGTTTCAGTTCAAGTTGACAAGCATGTATGGTAACATCATACATCACAACAGAGGCATTCATGACTTCATGGATTGTCGCAAGGACATCAATGCTGAGGACTACAAGGACAACCATGACCTATCTACGCAACCAGTGTATTGGACAACAGCTCTATGAATAGGATCATCTGATCAGTGTTCGATCCATGCCTTTGGAGAGTACATCTTACATCCAACAGAATTCTCACTGCAATCAACACTTTAGAATTCCATCCACTCAATACATGCAATTGGCAGAAGAATGCTGAAGGAGTAAGTATGTGACACTTCATCACACAGTCAGGTCATACCGGACCACATATAATACATTTTTGACTTCACAGATACATAGGTAACATTAACTTACACATGGGAGAGAAGGATTTGTCTACCTTAGCTTAGAGTTTTCCTCTTACTTTGGTTCAGTGTGATACAGAGAGGGGGGCATAACAGTTTTTGCAGGATTTTGCAGAGTTCTTATGTCAGTTAAGAGGTTTTAGAATCTTTGGAAAAGTTTCAGTTGGTCCTGGGAACTCGTGCAGGGAACCAGGGTCCAGCTGACATCCTTCTAGAGATGGAAACCTGGCCTAGATTTGCAGTTTCTTTTGAGATTTGATAATTTGGCTAAGTTCTTTGAATCTCCATACCCTACCTTATTACTACCTTCATTTCCCCTCCCTGGATATCTGAGAAGAGTGGAATCTGAGAGTTAGTTCAAATCTGTGATAGTCTTACCCTTTAAACAAATTATTTACTGAGTCTTTGTATCCAACTTCCCAGCTCCTTTTGATTTCAAAATCACCTGGAGGGCTGAGTAAAGGCAGGTCCTTTCTCAGGCCCACATTCCTGCCTCCCTTCCCCCACCTGAGGTTTCTCTGAGTGGCTGTTAGGGCTTCCTTAATCCTCTACCCTACCAATCTATCCTAGTAAACAACAAATCCTTTTGTGTTTAAACAAGACCTTTGGCTACTTCATTAGTTACTTAGTAAGAGAGGGAGGAAGAGAGAGAGAGAGAGGAACAACATACTCTCTGCAGTTTGGGGAAGCTGAGCATATCCATTTTGAAGGAAGTGTAACTTCAATACTAGTCACTTCCTGTGAAACTGACTAAAATCTGAAGTCAGTTTCCTGCTGTCTTGGCTGTCTCTAACTTGGCTCTATAAAGTGTCCTTATTACATGAAGGGATCATACTATTTCCCTTCAGTGTTTTGTCTTTAACCTAAGTCCCTCTATTTCCCTGCTGCTGTTTGCCTGCCTGAATTAATTCATCCTCTCCCTTGCAACCCTTGTTACCTCATGGTTCTCCATAAACTCAGACATTTCCTTATTTCTCCTACAACCTCAACTACCATCCTTTATCTTTGAACCTTCCTCATCCACTATATTGCCATAACTTCCCTACTACCTAGTCTATTCCCTTGATTATCTCCAACCTTGAGTCCCTTGTCTTGTCTTATTCTCTGATCCTATCGATTATTACCCCTAGCTTCAGCCTCATATTACATCCTGAAGATTTCCCTATTACATCCTACAAATCCCCTTATTAGATCTTTCCAAATTCCCCTATTACATCACACACGTTCTACTCAAAATCATTCTTTTAAAGAATGTAAATATGTTAATGCTTGCTTACTAACCCTTAGTACTAGCTCCTTAGTAATAATTTTTACTAATACACAGGGACAGAATAGTAACTTTGATAAGTTAGAATAGGGTCAGAATTTACTTTGTAAATATTGTACATAGTTTAAGTCTATGGTTTAACCAAAAGGCTTATTATAACTAGTATTAAGATTACTTATTCTTACTAATGCTTCCTAACATAGGCATAAGCATACCAACATGTTGACATACTAACTCTTAGGAAGATTGACTTAGGTTTTAGAAACTTGCTAGAAATTTTTCTTTAGTTGATACTTTTGTTCATGAAGTTGGAAAATTTCATAGCTAGAGTTTATCACTTTCTTTTATTTAGCTAATGTTTTGCTTTAAGACTGTTCTGTTGACGTTTTGTGTTTAATCTTGTTTTTCCTTTCTGTTCAAAATTTTTGTAAAACTTTAATCCCCATTTCTTTCCTCTATCTTTCCCATAACCCATTTTAGTTTAGATTAGAAGAGTAATAGAGTAAGAATAGGAGCTAAGAAATCTTTTTATTGTTTTGCAGTGCTTAGGAATAAGAGGATAGCTTAGTTTAGTCCTAGTGTAATTACAGAATTCCTTGAGAACTTAGTGACCTGGAAATGTTGCAAGGTCCAAATTTCCGAAAGACAAATGAGCAAATTGTAATGCAGGATTTATGCAAGATCTCTTGCATTTGCAAAATTACCCTAGGCAGTCCTGTCAGTTAGGAGAATTGAACTTTGTCACTGGCAGGTGCCAGTCCCAAGGCCTGACAGTTTGAGCTGGGACTATAAATACCCCTGCAGAACCAACCTGAGGGTTCTGATTTCCTTGACCTTCACCCAAACACCCAGGTAGCTATCACTTTACTTCCCTTGGGGACCTGGGAGGGATTGAGGGAGGTAAAATATGGTCAGGAAATTAAATTAGGTCAGCTTAACAGCAGGGACACCCCTAAACCATTTCATCAACTTCATCTGTCTAACTGATGGATCACATAATAACATCAGGGCAGTGAACATTATCTCTGGCTGAAGGGCTGGATCCCTCAGCCTGATCTTAACTTCTAGGTCCATTGTCAGCACTGGCCAGTTGCCCTTAACAACCGCTTCTCCAGACCCTGAAGCCTCTTTCCTCAGTTTTCCCTTCTGTGTTTAAATAAACCCTTACCCTGAAACTGTGAGCTTCTATAGTTATTTATAACATCATCCTGGGCCAATGGGCTGAGGAGAGAATAGCAACCACTCGACTCCAAAGGAAATAATGGGCAAGCATCCATTTTATTTGGAAAGAGTGTGAGTTTCACTTCCTGTTGGGTTCTGCTTTAATTCAAGCAGGGAGAGGCTCCTCACTCCCCACCTTAAAGGAGCCTACAGATAGCAGGGAGTCTGACTGGGCATCAGAGCTCAGGCCACACATCCCTGGAAGTCTCAAATCACCAGCTCCCATCTTATCAGCCATATTGCCCCCTTATTACACTACAAAGGAAATCAGACCAGAAGGAGGATGACCACAAAGTAAGGAATAAAATTCAGTCTTTCAAAAATTAGAATCCAACAACTAGAAGCAAATGACTTCATAAGACTGGAAGAATCTATAAAACAAAATCAAAAGAATGCAAAATTGAGGAGAATAGAAAATATCTCAGTAACAAAACCTCACATCTGGAAAACAGATTCAGGAGATAAAATTTGAGAATTATTGGAGTACCAGAAGTCCATGACAAAAGGAGAAGCCTGGACAGCACCCTACAGGAAATTATCTTAAAAAACTGCCCTAACTTTCTCCAATAAATGGGAAAGTGGAGATTGAAAGAATCTACAGATCAACTCCTACATTTAATCACCAAGTGACAATGCCCTGGAAAGTTATGGCTAAATTCAAGAACTACCAGACCAAGGGAAAATATTACAAGATGCTAAGAACTCATTCAAATACCATAAAACCACATCTAGGATAACACAGAAACTATCTGTATCTGCACTGAAGGACCCGAAGGAATATGATACTCTGTAAAGCAAAAGAACAAGGGCTAAAACCAAGAATCAACTATTCGGCAAAACTGACTATATTCTTCTTAGGAAAGTATGGTAATTTCATAAAACAGAGGTCTTCCAAGCATTCACAAAGAAAAGATGGGATTTAAATTGAAAATTTGATGTCCAAACATGGAAATCAAAAGAATCATCAAAATGTAATTAAAAGAGGGGGGAAAAACCTCAAAATCAAAATTTTCTTTAAAGGACCAAATAAGTTCAAGTGATTTGTATTCCTATGAGAAAAGATGATATTTGTAACTATTAAGAATTGTGATCATCATCAGGATAGCTAGAAAAAGTATACTTAGAGGGGAGAGTGACAAATATTCTATCTGTTCCATGTGTTCCATCTATTGTTATCTGTTCTGTGAGCTTACTCTCCTCCATCTCTGTGTTCTACCTCTTCTATAGCGCCTTCCTATTCTATCTATCTCTATTTAGTATGTATGTTCTATCTGATCTCTCTGTTCTAACCATTCTACATGTTCTATGTGCTCTCTCTGTCCCATGTTCTCTATACCTTCCATCTATTCTCTATAACTATTCATTTACCTTTTGTATCTGTGTTCTATGTGATATGGGTTTTTTCTACTCTTATGTGTTATCTCTTCCATCTGTTCTGTGAGCTCTTTTCCACCTGTGTTCTATGATCTATCTTTAGTATCTATCTGTTCTCTGAGCTCTCTTCCATCTATTCTATGTGTTCTATGTGTACTATCTATCCATCTTCATATTCTTTATGGTCCATCTATTCTATCTGTTCTGTGAGATTTCTCCCTTCCATCTCAGTGTTCTATCTCTTCTTTGCATTCTTCCTATTCTGTTCATCTATCTTTAGTATCTATATTTCTATCTGATCTCTCTGTTCTAACCATTCTACCCATTCCATCTATTCTATGTACTCTACATCGTCTATCTACTCCCTAAAACTGTTTATTTACCTTTAGTATCTGTGTTCTTTTGTGATTTATATGTCCTTTCTACTCTGTGTGTTATCTATTATATCTGTTCTGTGAGCTTTCTTCCATCTGTGTTCTATCATCTATCTTTAGTTTCTATATGTTCTATGAGTTCTATCATTTGAATCTTTGCTATCTGTTCTATTTCTTCTATCTGTTCTGTCTTATATCTATCCTTCCTTTTTTTTTTTTTTTTGTTGTTTTTTTTTAAACCCTTGTACTCCGGTGTATTGTCTCATAGGTGGAAGGTTGGTAAGGGTGGGCAATGGGGGTCAAGTGACTAGCCCAGGGTCACACAGCTGGGAAGTGGCTGAGGCTGGGTTTGAACCTAGGACCTCCTGTCTCTAGGCCTGACTCTCACTCCACTGAGCTACACAGCTGCCCCTATCCTTCCTTTTTAATGTGCTCTACCTCTTCATTCTATTCTAACTTGTTCTAGCTATTCACCTCTTTCGCATCAAGTTATTCTTTCTTATCTCTTCTTTTATTCCTTATCTTTTATTCCTTTATCTTTTGATCTAGATATTCTGATCTCTGTCCTAGTTTATATATTCTAATATATGCACCTATGAGTTCTATCTGTTTTCTGAGCTCTCTCTTCGATCTATTCTATGTGTTCTACGTGTATTACCTATCCATATGTATATTCTGTCTATTCCATCTTATCTATCTGCTCTGTGAGCTCTCTCTTCCTTTTCTGTGTTCTATCTCTTCTATGTGTTCTTTGCATTCAATTTTTTCTATTTTTAGTATCTATATGTTCTTTATGATCTGTCCTAACCAGTCTACATGTTTTCTTTTTTGTCTAATTTATCTATTCTATGAGCTTTAGTTCTTCCATCTATTCTATTAATTCTATGTGCTCTTCCTCTTCCATCTATTCAGTTATATCTTTTGTATGTGTTCTGTCTATCCATTCTACATGTTTTTTTTCTAATTTATGTTTACCTGTTCTATTTATTCTAGCTGTTGTGTTTTTTACCTCTTCCATCTATTCAATCTTTTTTAACTTTTGTGTCTGTCTCCTATCTATTCTTTGTATTCTTTCGCTTCTGTCTATTCCATGTACTCCATATATTGTATCTCTTCTATGTGCTTTCTCTGTTCCATATGCTCTACCTCTTCCATCTCTAGAACTGTTCATCTACCATTTGTGTCTGTGTTCTATCTGATTCATGGGTTCTTTCTCCTCTGTGTGTTATCTATTGCATCTGCTCTGTGACCTTTCTTCCACCTGTGTTCTATAATCTATCTTTACTATCTATATGTTCTAGAGATCTATATTTCTCTAGACTAGATCTAGAGATCTATAGATTTCTATTTTATGCGTTTTTTCTTCTATCTGATCTGTGTCCTATCTATCCTTCCTTTTTAATGTGCTCTATCTCTTCATTCTATTATAACTTGTTCTAGCTAGTCATCTCTTTTGTATCTCAATGTTCTAACTGATCTCTTCTATTTATACTAACTTCCACTCATCTATATTTTATCTATGTATTCTAACCTGTGTTCTAGTCTATGTATTCAAATCTATGCATCTATGCATTCTATATGTTCTCTGAGTTCTCCCTCTTCCATCTTTTCAATGTGTTCTATGTGTTTTATCCATCTTTAAATTCTGTCTCTTCCATCTAGTCTATCTGCTCTATGAGCTTGATATCTTCCATCCCTTTGCTCTATCTCTTCTGTGTATTCTTCCTATTATTTACATCTTTCTATAGTATCTTTTTTTCTGTGTCTAACCATCCTACATGTTCTATCTATTCTATTTACTCTCTGTTCAAGGTGCTCTATATCTTCCATCTATTCTCTATAACTTCTTCATCTACCATTTGTATCTGTGATCTATCTGATTTATGGGTTCTTTCTACTCTTTGTGTTATCTATTCCATCTGTTCTATGACCTTTTCTTCCATCTCTGTTTTTTCATCTATCTTTACTATTTATAGGTTCTTTGAGGTCTATCTTTTACATCTATTCTATTTGTTCTCTCTGTTCTGTGTTCTATCTATCCTTCCTTTTTAATGTGCTTTCCCTCTTCATTTTATTCTAACTTGTTCTAGCTATTCATCTCTTTTGTAGCTAGTTATTCTATTTGTATTAGAATACTATTGTATGTATTCTAACTTCTAGTCATCTTTCTTTTGTCTATGTAGTCTGATCTGTGTTCTAGTCTATGTATTCTAATCTATACATATATACATCCTATCTGTTCTTTGAGCTCTCTGTCTTCTATCTATTCAATGTGTTGTATGGGTAGTATCTATCCATCTTCACAGTATGTTTGTTCCATCCAGTCTATCTGATCTGTGAGCTCCTTCTCTTCCATCTCTATATTCTCTCTCTTCTATGTGTTCTTCCTATTCTTTACATCTATTTTTCATATCTATATGTTCTATGTAATCTCTCTGTCCTGACCAGTCTACATGTTCTCTTTTGGTCCTAATTTATTTTTCTTTGACCTTTGTCTTTTTCATCTATTCTATTTGTTCTGCGTTCTCTCTTTTCTATGTGTACTACATCTTCCATCACTTCTGTTATATCTTTTGTAGGTGTTGTATTCTCTGAGTTCTATCTATCCATTCTACATGTTCTTCCTGTTTTTCCTGTTCAATTTATTTTACCCGTTCTCTGTTTGACCTCTTCTATCTATTCTAACTCTTCTATCTTTTCTGTCTGTGTTCTATCTGTTCTTTCAGTAGTATCTCTTCTATCTATTCCATACGCTCCATCTATTTTTATCTGTTCTGTGAGCTTACTCTCTTCTATCTCTGCGTTCTATCTCTTTTATGGGTTCTTCCTATTATATTCATCTGTCTTTAGAACCTATTTTTCTATCTGATTCTAACCATTCTACATGTTCTATCTATTCTATGTGCTCTACTTCTCCCATCTACTCTCTATAACTGTTCATCTAAATTTTATATCTGCATTTTATCTGATTTATGGATTCTTTCTACTCTTTGTGTTATCTATTCCATCTGTTCTATAAGCTCTCTTTCATCTGTGATCTATCACCTGTCTTTACTATCTATATATTCTATGAGCTCTATCTTTTTCATCAATTCTGTGTTTTATTTCTTCTATCTGTCCTATGTCCTATCTATCCTGCCTTTTTAAAGTGCTCTACCTCTTCATTCTATTCTAACTTGTTCTAGCTATTCATCTCTTTTGCATCTGGATGTTGTATCTGATCTCTTCTTTTTATTCTAACTTCTATTCTTCTATCTTTTTATATGTTTATTCTGATCTCTGTTCTAGTCTATATATTCAAATCCATATGTCTATGCGTTCTACCTGTTCTCTGAGTTTTCTCTCTCTTCCATCTATTCAATGTGCATTATGCATAGTATCTCCACATCTTCTGTTCTATCTATTCTATAACATCTGTCTTTTCCATATATTCTATTTGTTCTATGTTCTCTCTGTTCTATGTGTTCTTCCTCTTCCATCTATTCTGTTATATCTTTTGTATGTTTTGAGGTCTGTGTTCTGTCTATCCATTCTACATGTTCTATATATTCTATGTATTTTACCTGTTCCATTTATTCTACCTTTTGTGTTCTACCTCTTCCATCTATTCAAACTCTTCTATCTTTTTGTTTTTGTGTTCTATCTGCTCTTTGCATAGTACCTCTTCTTCTATTCTATGTGCTCTATCTATTCTCTGAGTTCACTCTTTTCCATCTCTGTGTTCTATATCTTCTAAGGGTTTTTTCCTATTCCATCCATCTCTCCTTTTTATCTATATTTCTATCTGATCTCTTTTCCAACCATTCTACATATGCTATCAATTATATGTGCTCTCTCTGTTCCAAGTGCTCTTCACCTTACATATATTCTCTATAATTGTTCAATTTCCTTTCATATCTGTATTCTATCTAATTTATGGGCTCTTTCTTCTCTGTGTGGTATCTATTCCATCAGTTCTGTGAGCTCTCATCCATTTGTGATCTATCATCTGTCTTGTCTGTCTATAGGTACCATAAGCTTTAACTTTTCCATCTATTCTATATGTTCTCTTTTTTGTATCTGTTCTGTGTTCTATCTAGCCTTTCTTTTTAATGTGATCTACCTCTTCATTCTGTTATAACTTTTTTTAGCTTTTCATTTCTTTTGTATCTAGTTGTTCCATCCGATCTCTTCTTGGTATTCTAACTTCTTTTCATCTATCTTTTTATCTATGTATTCTGATGTGTGTTTTTTTAAACATTTAATAATATTCATTTTTTGAAAAGTTAATATGGTTAGATGATTCATACTCTTACTTTCACCTTCACTCCCTGACTTCCCCCCCCCCATAGCCGATGCACATTTCCACTGGTTTTGTCATGTGTCATTGATCAAGACCTATTTCCAAGTTGTTGAACTGCCTTGGTGTGGGAATTTTGAGTCTATAAACCCAATCATGTCCATCTCAAGCCATGTGTTCAAGCAGTAGTTTTTCTTCTGTGTTTCCACTCCTGCAGTACTTCTTCTGAATGTGGGTAGTGTTCTTTACCATAAGTCCCTCAGAATTTTCCTGGGTAATTGCATTACTGCTACTTCAGAAGTCCAGTACATTCTATTTTACCACAGTGTATTGGTCTCTCCATACAATGTTCTTTCTGGCTCTGCTCCATTTACTCTGCATTAATTCCTGGAGGTCTTTCCAGGTCACATGGAATTCTTCCAGTTTATTATTTCTTTGAGCTCAGTCATATTCCATCACCAGCATTTACCACAATTTGTTCAGCCATTCCCAATTGTAGAGCATACCCTCTTTTCCAGATTTTGCCACCACAAAAAGAACAGCTATGAATATTTTCATACAAGTCTCTTCATCTATGATCCTTTTGGGGTACGAACCCAACAATAGTATGGCTGGATCAAAGGGCAGGCATTCTTTTTTTTTAACATTTATTAATATACATTTTTAACATGGTTGCCTGATTCATACTCCTCTTATCCCCTTCAACCCCCCACAATCTCCCCACCCATGGCCGATGCGCATTTCCACTAGTTTTGTCATGTGTCCTTGATCAAGACCAATTTCCAAATTGTTGGTAGTTGCATTGGTGTGGTAGTTTCGAGTCCATACCCTCAATCATGT
>NC_058136.1:81449568-81474339 GCF_016433145.1 Gracilinanus agilis | reverse complement strand
AGGGGGCGGAGGAGACAGTGAAAGTTGATTCTGGGTTCAAAAAATCTCACTAGCTCACTATTAGTTCTGGCATCAAATCTAAACCAGTGTCACTGACTACCATTTATAAACACCAAAAGCATACCTCTTCTGCTGGTCCTCTGTTTCTCATTTTATAGTACTTTTCCTCAGCATTCATTCCACTCTCTCCCTATCACTTTCTGTTTGTTTCTCTCATATACCCTCTTCATCTTTATCCCTCACTTTCTCCTCTTTTCTGTCACTATTTTTCCATCACTCAGTCTTTGTCTCTCTGTCTCCCTGTGCATTGATCTCTGTCCCCGTCCCTGTCAATTAACATCTTTTAAAGATTATATATCACTCTCTCTTTCTCCCTATGTACGTTTCTTAATATTTTATATTAATCTCAATGTCTCTTAATCTCTCCATCTCCATGGCTCTAATATCTCACTCTACCCATGTGTCTCTCTTTAGGTTTCTTTTTAAGTATCTGCCTTTCAATCTTTATTTTTCTCTCTCTCTCTAACTTTAATCTCTATTTGTCTCTTTATATGTCTATACCTCTTTCTCATTTGACCTTTATTTACCTGATTATTCCTTTCTCTTTCTCCCTCTCTACCACTTTCTCAGTTTCAGTTTCTTTCTCTACCTCTGTCCCTCCTTCTCCCACATTCTCCTCCTTTATCTGTCACTACCTCTCCAAATCTCAGTCACTTGTACTCTCAATCTCCCTTTGCCTAATTCTCTGCCTCTATCCTTGTGCTTTCTATGCATATGTCTTTCGATCTGTCTCTCTGTTCCTTCATCTTTCTCATTTATCTATCTTTCCTTAATTCTGGATTTCCATATCTCTAACATCTCCCTCCTCTCTCACACTGTTGCTCTTTCTCTCTCTCTCTCTTTCTCTGTTTCTCACTACCTCACTCTCATTTTCTCTATCACTCTCACTTGCAGCTTACTTCCTTTTAAGTTGACTCTCTTGCTCTGACTGTAAAGACAGGTTCAAACCCTATCCCTGACTCTCCCATTGAGTATTTTAACATCACACACATAATCTCTCCTTTTTAAGGGCCAGATATTAATGAATTAATTCTAGACAATTCTCTCATCTTTGTCTTGGATGGTTTGGTGGGGCTACAAAGGCAGTAGGTGACAAATGCAAGGAACAGAGGGTAAAGAACAGCAAATAGTGTAGCAGCAGGCTAGATTTCATCAAAGACTGCCTCAGGTCTTTACTCCTGCTCAGTTTCCTCTCTACTTTGGTAAAGGCCTCTATGTTGGGCTAAAAAGGGAAGATGATTGCTGAAATATGGCTATAACTATATACATATAAACACTTAACACCCTGAGAGGATGAGACTTGTCATCAGGAAGGTGCCAAAAGAGCTTTAGCCCCCTTACTTTATGGATGAAAAACTGAGGTCTGGGAAGAAAAGGGTTAGCTGAAGTTCCATTTTCCTTGGGTCAAGAAACAGGGAAACTGAATTTTGGGGGAAAATTTTTATATCCTCAGTTCATGTGGTGGTATTTGTGTTTCTTTGGTGTAGTCTGTCATTTTTTTTATGAGTGTTCTGTAATTAGAATTTTGAAACATGGGACTCTCTGCCAGCATCCCACTTTCATTCTAAAGTTTCGTCCTTAGTTTTTGGATATAAAATGTTTTGTTACCCTGGCCCTCTCTCTCATTCCCCCGAAAAGTGGCTGGAAAACCTGGCTTTTATTTTGTCCTTTTCTTTCTTCTGCTTCAAATGATTATTAATAAATCTTATAAAACAAAATACTTGGAGTTATTGGAAATTTAAATTTTACAGCATTAAGGTTTTCCTGGTTTTGAATACTTAACAATCTATTGATCCTAACTGTTATTAACCCCCACCTCAACCCACAGCACAGGATTTGGGGAGTGTATTTTTGTTTATTAGTGACAAAAAGTGGAGTGGAGGCTAAGTAATACCCTTTCCTCACTGGGCCTCCCCTCTTGCTCCTTCTCCCAACCTTTTGGATGAATGTTAAGAAAGACACTCAGCAGGACAATAATTATGTAGAGGTAAGAGTTCTTCCAAAGGCAAAGTCCAACTATCGCAATCCGGTGGCTGCGAATTCTCTTTTGGCTGGATCTCATCCTGTCAAAGACTTACATGTGGCTGCTGGCTCCTGTTCTGGCTCTAACATCAAAGGCTGGTTGTAGCCACTCTTGGGAATCCTCAGAGTCTCCAGAATCTCTTCCCAGTCTAGGGAAGAAGGGAAAAATATCTTTCAGCAGATAATCCATGTCCCATATACCAGGTAGCTCTTCTTTCTTTTGCTTTTTTGGAATCCCTTCCCCTCTGTCTTAGTCAAGACTGTGGAGCACTTCCAAGGAAATAGAGTGGTAAGGGATAATTGGGGGTGTTATAACATACTAGCCAGGGAATTGGCTGAAGCCATATTTGAACCCAGATATTCCTGTTTTCCTGTCGGCCTCCCCATACACCCAATCATTTTTAGGGGCCCTTCCTAAAGGAGACACTCAAAGTGCTACGTGACAAACAGTGTGCAATCTAGCAGGGCCCAGAGCCTCATCTTGACATTTTACAACGTGATATTCTCAACTGTTCTTTCCAACCCAATTGTTGAGCACTTTACCTTACTGCCAGGAAGCCCCCCAAACTAAGGATCTTCCTCTTTTGGACACTCAGTTTTTCCTCTTTGAAACAAGGGTATGATTCGTTGGAGCTCTCTTGGAGAATTTAATCCTCTGATTTCATACCCAAAAGGAAAGGATTCTTCCTGATGAAGAAGGGGTAAAGTTTACTAAGCCTTCTGATAGGAGTTGACATTGGACCTGGGTATCCAAAGAGGATTGAGGCAGAGATGGAGTGGGAGTACAGTGTTAGCAGAGGTACATCCAGTGAGTTAAAGGCATACCTATGCTGGAAGAACAGGGATGAGGGGAGTACCAATGATAGAGAGCACACAAGATTCTCTCTGTGTTCAAAGAGATGGCAGGCTAAAGAGAATGGATTCAATTCACTAACTTCACCAGTATTCTCTTTCAAAAGTACAGTGCCAAGCACAGCAAGCTTCCCCTCGCTGAGGGTGAGGTTTCTTTGTGACACATTGTCACAGCAACAAGGGAATGTTTGGTAACAAATCCAGTGACCTCACAGAAGCTGGGCTTAACTTCACACCATCCTCAACTTCAGGGCATACTAGAGCCAGCCAAGAGTGAATAGGGAGGCAGAGGAAGACCATAGTTGGATAATGCCTTGGAGGAGTTCTGACTACTACAAAATAGACTGTCCTTTTGAGTGTTCTTCTTAGCTCTCATCCAAAAAGCTGTGGGAGGGAACAAGAGGTGACGCTGCTGGGGAAAGGGGCACACTTAGCCACCACTCGGATTTTTGAAATTTTAAAGAGAAATATGGCATCAAGACTTTATCATTGAAAGGGAAGGAGGAAGAGGTGAAAGAGAAAAAGAGAGAGAGAGAGAGAAAGAGAGAGAGAGGGCAAGAAAAGGAGAGATAAAGAAAAATACAGAGAGGGGGGTGCAGGAGAAAGTGAAAGCCATTTCTGGGCTCAAAAAATCTCACTGGTTCACTATTAGCTCTGGCATAAAATCTAAACCACTGTGTCACTAACTACCATTTAAAAACACCAAAAACAGACATCGTCCCCTGATCCTCTGTTTCTCATTTTATAGTAATTTTCCTCAACATTCATTTCTCTCTCTCCCTATCACTTTCTGTTTGTTTCTCTCACATACCATCTCCATCTTTATCCCTCACTTACTCCTCCTTTCTGTCACAATCTTTCCATCTCTAAGTCTTTGTCCCTCTATCTACTTCTGCATTGACTTCTGCCTCAGTCCCTGTCACTTAATATCATTTTTAAGATTCTATATCACTCTTTCTTTCTCCCTATGTGCATTTATGAATCTTTTTTATTATTTATCTCGATTTGTCTTCATGTCTCGATCTCCATGGCTTTAATATCTCTCTAACATGTCTGCCTCCTAAGGTTTCTTTTTAAGTATCTGCCTTTCAATGCCTCTTTGTTTTTCTTTCCCTTTCTGACTCTTATCTCTAATGTTTAGTCTCTTTATATTTCTCTGACTCTTTCTTATTTTACCATTCTTTACCTCATTATTCCTTCCTCTCTCTGCCTCTCTTTCTATCCCTTTCTCTGCTTGTGTTTCTCTCATAAACTCTCTCTCTCCTTCTCCCTTGTTCTCCTCCTTTATCTATCACTACCTCTCCAACTCTCAGTCTCTTATACCCTCTATCTCCCCCTGTCTTATTCTCTGTCTCTGCCCTTGTGCTTTCTCTCTCTTGTCATTTCCTATGTTGTTCTATCTGTCTCTCTGTTCCTTCATCTTTCTCATTTCATGTATCTTTTTCTTTAATTCTGGATTTCTATATCTCTAAAGTCTCCCTCCTCTCTCGTTGTTTTGCTCTTTCTGTCTCTCTCTTTCTCTGTTTTTCTCTATCTCACTCTCATTTTCTCTCTCACTCTCACTTGGAGCTTACCTCCTTGTAAGTTGACTCTCTTGCTATGGCCGTAAGGATATATTCAAACCCTATTACTGATCATACCATCCAGTATTTCAACAAAAGACATATAATCTCTCCTTTTTAATGGCCAGATATTGATGAATGAATTCTGACCACTTCTCTATTCATTGTCTTGGATGGTTTGGTGGGGCTACAAAGGCAGTGTGTGAAAAATGCAAGGAACAGAGGGTGAAGAAGAGCAGATAGAATAGAAGCAGGCTAGATTTCACCAAAGACTGCCTCAGATCTTTTCTCTTGCTCAGTTTCCTCTCTACTTGGATAAAGGTCTCTCTATTGGGCTAAAAAGGGAAGAAGATTGCTGAATTCTGGCTTTAACTATATACATACAAACACTTAACACCCTGAGAGCATGACACTTGTCATCAGGAAGGTGCGAAAAGAGTTCTAATCCCCTTATTTAATGGATGAAATACTGAGGTTTGGTAAGAGAAGGGGATCAATTGGTAAATGAAGTTCCATGTTCCTTGGGTCAAGAAACAGGGAATCTGAATTTTGGGGGAAATTTTTTATAGTTTCATTTTCTCTGGGTGAGTTTGGATGTCTTTGTTGAAGTCTGGCATTTTTATATAGGTATGCTGAAATTAGAATTTTGAAACATAGGACTCTGCCAGGATCCAACATTTGTTTTAAAGTTTCTTCTTTAGCTGTTGGATATGGAATGTTTGTGTCACTCTGACACTCTCTCTCTTTCCCCTGAAATGTAGCTGGCAAAGCTGGCTTTACTCTTACTATTGTTCTTTCCTTCCGCTTCAAATTATTACAAAATCTTATAAAATATAATACTTCGAGTTATTAGAAATTTAGATCTTACAGCACCAAGGTTTTCCTGGTTTTGAATACTTAAACATCTATGTGATTCTACCTGTACCTGAACCCCACCTCAAACCACACCACAAAGTTTTGGGGTTGTCTTTTTGTTTAAAAGAGACAAAAAGTGGAGTGGAGGCTAAGTGGGCCCCTTTCCTAAGAGGCCTCCCCTCTTGCTCCTTCACCCAACCTTTTGATAAATGCTAAGGAAGACACTCAGCAAGACAGTAATTTTTTAGAGGTAAGAGTTCCTCCAAGGCAAAGTCCAACTTTAGTCTTTCTTTGGCTACTAATTCTCTCTTAGCTGGCTCTCATCCTATCAAAGACTAACCTGTGGCTTCTGGCTCCTGTTCTGGCTCTAGCATCAATGGCTGGTTATGGCCAATCTTGGGAATCCTTAGAGTCTCCAGAACCTCTTCCCAGTCTAGGGAAGGAGGAAAAAACATTTTTCAGCAAATATTCCATGTCACTTATGCCAGTCAGCTTTTCTTTCTTTTGCTTTTTTGGAAACTCTTCCCTTCTGTTTTTGAATCAAGACTATGGAGCACTTCCAAGGTATTAGAGTGGTAAAAGATATCTAGTGGCTGTTTTAACAGACTAGCCAGGGAATTGTCTGAAGACATTTTTGAACCCAGATATTCCTTTCTTCATGTCTGGCTGCCCACACACCCAATCATTTTTAAGTGCCATTCCTAAAAGAGAAACTCAAAAGGCCATGTGAGAAACATTGTGCAATCTAGCAGGGCTCACAGCCTTATGTTAACATTTTATAACATGATATTATAAATAGTTCTTTCCAAAGCAATTGTTGAGCTCTTCCACTTACTGCCTGGAAGCCTGCCACCCTAAAGATCTTCCTCTTTTTGGATCCTCAGTTTTTACTCTTTGAAACAAGGGTATGATGCCTTGGAGCTCCCTTTTCAATGGGACAATTTAACCCTCTGATTTCATACCCAAAGGGAAAGGATTCTTCCTGGTGGACAAGGGTAAGGGTTAGTAAGTTCTTTTGGGAATAATTGGCATTAGACCTGGGCCTCCATGGAAGATTCAGTGAGGTAGGGATGGAGTGGGAAGACCTTGTGAGCAAAGGTACACCCAGTGAGTTCAAGCAAGCCTGTGCTGGAAGACAAGGGATTGTGGGAGTCCCCATGACAAAAAAGGACAACAGAATCTCTCTGTGATCAAAGGCTGATAAGAATGGATTCAATTCACTAACTTCACCAGTATCCTCTTTGTAAAGTAGAGTGCCAAGCAGAGTAAGCTTCATCTGGCTGAGAGTGAGATTTGTTTGGGCCCCTTTGTCACAGCAACATTTGAATATTTAGTAGCAATGCCAGTAAACTCACAGGAGTTGTGCCACACCATTGTAAACCTCAATGCATACCAGAGCCAACCAAGAGAGAATAGGGAGGCAGAGGAAGACCGTAGTGGTACTTTGCCTTGGAGGAGCTCTGACTACTATAAAAGACTGTCCTGTTGAGTATCCTCCTTAGCTCTTATCCAAAAAGTTGTGGGAGGGAGCAAGAGGGGAGGCTGCTGGAGTAAGGGACACATGTAGCTACCATTCAGATTTTTGTCAATTTTAAAGAAAAAAATTGCCCCAAGGCACTGTGGTTGAGAGGGATTGAAGGAGATTGGAAAGAGAAAGATAGAGAGAGAGAAAGAGACAGAGAGAGAAAGACAAAAGAGAGGAGTTGGAGAAGACAGTGAAAGTCAATTCTGGGATCAAAAAATTCCACTGGCTCACTATTAGCTCTGGGATCAAATCTAAACTACTGTGATACTGAGTATAATTTATAAACACTATAAACAGACCTCCTCCCCTAGTGTTCTGTTTCTCATTTCATAGTTCTTTTCATCATCATGCATTTCTCTCTCTCCCTATCACTTTCCATTCGTTTCTCTCATGAACCCTTTCCATCTTTTTCCCTTTCTTTCTCCTACTTTCAATAAATATCTTTCCATCTCTCAGTCTTTTTCTGTCTTTCTCCCTCAGAATTAATCTCTGTCTCTGTCCCTGTCATTTAATATGATTTTAAAATTCTGTATCACTCTCTCTTTCTCCCTATGTATGTTTCTCAATATTTCTCTTTTTTTGTTTATCGATGACTCTTCCTCTCTCCATCTACAGGGCTCTAAAATCTCTCTCTACCTATGTCTGTCACTTTAGGTCTCTTTTTAAGTAACTGCCCTTCAATGCCAATTTGTTTTTTCCCTCTAACACTTATGTGTAACTTTTGGTCTCTTTATATGTATCTGCTTCTTTCTCATTTTACCTTTCTTTTCCTCATTAATCACTTCTTTTGCTTCCACTGTCTCTCTATACCTTTCTCTGTTTCTGTTTCTTTCTTAACCTCTCTCCCTCATTCTCCCTTCTTCTCCTCTTTTATCTGTCACTACCTTTCCAACTCTCAGTCTCTTGGACTCTCTATCTCCCTTTGCCTTATTCTCTGTCTCTGAGCTTGTGCTTTTTCTCTCTTGAAATTTCTATTTCTTTCTGTCTCTCTATTCTATGATTTTCTCATTTTATATATCTCTTTCTTTAATTCTGGATTTCCATGTCTCTAATATCTCTCTCCTTCTCTTTTGCTGTCTTGCTCTTTCTCTGTGTCTCTCTATCTCGCTCTCATTTTCTCTCTTACTGCCACTTGAAGATTACCTCCTTGTAAGTTGACTCTCTTGCTATGCCTGTTAAGATAGTTTCAAACCCTGTTCCTGAGCCTCCCATCTAGTATTTCAACAACAGACACATAATCTCTCCTTTTTAAGGGCCAGATATTAATGAATGAATTCTAGACAATTCTCTCATCTTTGTCTTGGATGGTTTAGAGGGGCTACAAAGGCAGAGGGTGACAAATGCAAGGAATAGAGAATGAAGAACAGCAGATAGAGTATAAGCAGGCTCGATTTCATCAAAGCCTGCCTCAGGTCTTTACTCCTGCTCAGTTTCCTCTCTACTTGGATAAAGGCCTCTCTGTTGGGCTAAAAAGGGAAGATGATTGCTGAAATATGGCTATAACTATATACATACAAACACTTAACACCCTGAGAGGATGAGACTTGTCATCAGGAAGGTGCCAAAAGAGCTTTAGCCCCCTTACTTTATGGATGAAAAACTGAAGTTTGGGAAGAGAAGGAGATCCAATGGCAGCTGAAGTTCCATTTTCCTTGGATCAAGAAACATTGAAAATGAACTTTGAGGGGAAATTCTTATATCCTCAGTTTCTCTGGGTGTGTTTGGGTTTCTTTCATGCAGTCTGGCATTTTCCTATGAGTATCATGTAATTAGAAATTTGAACCATAAGAGTCTCTCTCCCAGCATCCCACTTTCGTTCTAAAGTTACTTCCTTAGCTTTTGGAGATAAAATGTTTGGGTGACCCTGACCCTCTCTCTCTTTCCCTCCAAATGTGATTGGGAAAACTGGCTTTACTCAGGCTCTTACTTTTGGCCTTTTCTTTCTTCTGCTTCAAGTGATTATTAATAAATCGCATAATACATAATACTTGGAGTTACTCAATATTTAAATTTTATAGTATCATTCTTTCCCTGGTTTTGAATTCTTGACAATCTATGTGATTCTGCCTGTACCTGACCCCACTTCCACCCTCACCACAGGTGTTTTGGGTGGTATGTTTTTAATGTGATAAAAAGTGGAGTGTTGTCTAAATTCTCCCCTTTCTCCACCAGGCCTCCCCCATTGCTCCTTCACCCAACCTTTTGAATGAATTCTAAGGAAGACACTCAGCAGGACAGTAATTTTGTAGAGGTAAGAGTTCCACCAAGGCAAAGTGCAACTATGATCTTCCTATGGCTGCCAATTCTCTCTTGGCTGGCCCTCATCCTGTCAAAGACTAACCTGTGGCTTCTGGCTCCTCTTCTGGCTCAAGAATCAATGCTTGGGTGTGGCCAATCTTGGGAATCCTTAGAGTTTCCAGAATCTCTTCCCAGTCTAGGGAAGAAGGGTAAAACCTTTTAAAGCTGATACTCCATATCAAATATGCCAATCAGCTGTCCTTTCTTTTGCTTTTTTGTAAACACTTTTCTTCTGTCCTATAATGAAGACTGTGGAGCAATTCCAAGGCAGAAGTGTAGTAAGGGATAATGGTGGGTGTTATAACTGAGTTGCCAGGGAATTGTCTGAAGCCATATTTGAACCCAGATATTCCTGTGTTCATGTCTGGCTGCCCACATAACCAATAATTTTTAAGGGCCCTTCCCAAAAGAGACACTCAAAGGGTCAGGTGTGAAATAATGTGCAATCTCTCAGGGTCCAGAGCATCACCTTGACATTTCATAACATGATATTCTTACCTGTTCTTTCCAACCCAATTGCCTGGAAAACACCCAGCTTAAAGATTTGACTCTTTTGGACCCTCAGTTTTTCCTCTTTGAAACATGGGTATGATTCCTTGGAGCTTCCTTTTCACTGGGACAATTTATCCCTCTGATTTCACACCCAAAGAAAAAGGATTCTTCCTAATGGACAAGGGGAAAGGGTTAGTAAGTCCCTCTGGGTGGAGTTGACATTGGACCTGGGCCTCCATGGAGGATTCATTGAGGCATATTGGAGTGCAAAGACAGTGGGAGTAGAGGTAAATCCAGTGGGCTTAAGGCAAGCCAGTTCTGGAAGTCCAGTGATGAGAGGAGTTCCAATGACAAAAAGGACGCATGATTCTCTCTGTGGTCTAAGAGATGGTAGGCTGATAAGAATGGATTCAATTCATTCACTTCACCAGTATCATCTTTGGAATGTACAGTACCAAATGGAGCAAACTTTGCCTGGCTGAGAGTGAGGTTTGTTTGGGACCCATTCTCAAAACAACAAGGGAATGTTTGGTAACTATGTGAGTGACCTCACAGAAGCTGGGCTTTACTCCAGACCATCCTGAATCTCAGGGCATAACAAAGCCAGCCAAGTGAGAACAGAGATGCAGAGGAAGACCATAGTTTTACTTTGCCTTAGAGGAGCTCTGAATACTAAAAAAGACTTTCCTGTTGAGTGTCCTCCTTAGCTCTCATCCATAAGTTGGGGGAGGTAGTAAGAAGGGAAGCTGCTGGGGATAGGGGCACACTTAGCCACTACTCAGATTTTTGTCATTTTTAAAGGAAAAGATTTCCCCAATCCCTTATGATTGAGAAGGATTGAGGGAGAAGGGAAAGAGAAAGAGAGAGAGATAGGAAAGAGAGAGAGAGAAAGAGATTGAAAGGGAGAAAAAGAAAAAAATCAGAAAGAGAGACAGGGTGTGTTGGAGACAGTGAAAGTACATTCTGGGCTCAAAAAATCCCACTAGCTCACTATTAGCTCTGGCTTCAAATAAAAACGACTGTGTCACTGACTACAATTTATAAACACCAAAAACAAATCTCCTCCCCTGGTCCTCTGTTTTATAGTACTTTTTCTCAGCATTCATTTCACTCTCTCCCTATCACTTTCTGTTTTTTCCTTTCATATATCTTCTCCATCTTTATTCCTCACTTTCTCCTCCTTTTGGTCACTATCTTTCCATCACTCAGTCTTTGTCCCTCTGTCTCCCTCTGCATTGTCTCTGTCCCTTTCACTTAATATCTTTTTAAGAATCTATATCACTTTCTATTTCTCCCTATGTATCTTTCTTAATCTTTGTTCATGTATCTCAATGTCTCTTCATCTCTCCATCTGAATAGCTCTAATACCTCTCTCTACCCATGTTTGTCTCTTTAGGTCTCTTTTTAGGTGTCTGCCTATCAATGCCTTTATGTTTTTCTTTCGCTTTCTGACATTTATCTCTAACTTTTGGTCTCTTTATATGTCTCTGCCTCTTTCTCGTTTTACCTTTATTTACCTCGTTATTCCTTTCTCTCTCTGCCTCTCTCTATCAACTTTCTCAGTTTCTTTTTCTCTCTTAACCTCTCTACCTCCTTCTCCCTTGTTCTCCTCTGTTATTTGTACTACCACTCCAACTGTCAGACTCTTGGACTCTCTATCTCCTTTGACCTAATTTTATATCTCTGTCCTTGCACTTTCTCTCTCTTGTCAGTTCCTATGTCTTTCTATCTGTCTCTCTGTTTCTTCATCTTTCTCATTTTATGTATCTCTTTCTTTAATTCTGGATTTCCATATCTCTAATATCTGCCTCCTCTCTCGCTGTCTTGCTCTTTCTGTCTCTCCCTTTCTCTGTCTCTCTCTAAATCACTATCATTTTCTCTCTCACTCTCACTTGCAGCTTACCTCCTTGTAAGTTGATTCTCTTGCTATGGCTGTAAAGATACGTTCAAACCATATTCCTGACCTTCCCGTCCAGTATTTCAATATCAGACACATAAACTATCCTTTTTAAGGGCAGATATTAATAAATGAATTCTGGCCACTTCTTTCATCTTTGCCTTCGATGGTTTGATGGGGCTACAAAGGCAGTGTGTGAAAAATGCAGAACAGAGGGTGAAGAAGAGCAGATAGAATAGAAGCAGGCCAGATTTCACCAAAGACTGCCTCAGATCTTTTCTATTGCTCAGTTTCCTCTCTACTTGAGTAAAGGCCTCTCTATTGGGCTAAAAAGGGAAGAAGATTGCTGAATTCTGGCTTTAACTATATACATACAAACACTTAACACCCTGAGAGCATGACACTTGTCATCAGGAAGGTGCCAAAAGAGCTCTAGCCCCTTACTTTATGGATGAAAAATGAGGTTTGGGAAGAGAAGGGTAGCTGAAGTTCCAAGTTCTTTGGGTCAAGAAACATGGAAAGTGAACTTTGGGGGGAAAATTTTATATCATCATTTTCTCTGAGTGTATTTGGGTTTCTTTGGTGTAGTCTGGCATTTTTATGTAAGTATCCTATAATTAAAATTTTGAACTATAAGATTCTCTCAGCATCCAACGTTCGTTCTAAAGTTACTTCCTTAGCTTTTGGAGATTAAATATTTGTGTGACCCTGACCCTCTCTCTCTTTCCCCCAAACGTGGCTGGGAAAGCTGGCTTTACTCAGGCTCCTATTTTTGTCCCTTTCTTTCTTCTCCTTCAAGTGATTATTAATAAATCATACAATATATAAAACTTGGAGTCATTGGAAATTTAAATTTTTTAGCATGAAGGTTTTCCTATTTTTGGATAGTTAACAATCTATGTAATTGTACCTGTTCATGAACCTCACCTGAACCCTCACCACATGGTTTTGGGGTTTTCTTTTTTATGAAAGTAACAAAAAGTGGAGTGTAGGCTAAGTGGGCCCCTTTCCCAAATAGGCCTCCCCTCTTGCTCCTTCCCTCAAGCTTTTGAATGAATGCTAAGGAAGTCACTCAGCAGATCATCAATTTTGTAGAGGTAAGAGTTCCTCCAAGGCAAATTCGAACCATCTTCTTCCTGTAGCTGCCAGTTACCTCTTCGATGCCTCTCATCCTGTCAAAGACTAACCTGTGGCTGCTGGCTCCTGCTCTAGCTCTAGCATCAATTGCTGGCTGTGGCCAATCTTGGGAATCCTTAGAGTCTCCAGAATCTCTTCCCAGTCTAGGGAAAAATGGAAAAACATCTTTCACAGGATACTCCATATGCCAGTCAGCTCTTCTTTCTTTTGTTTTTTGGAAACCCTTCCCTTCTGTCTTGGAATCAAGACAGTGGAGCACTTTGAAGGCAGTAGAATTGTAAGGGATAAGTTGTGGGAGTCATAACTGTCTTGCCAGGGAATTGTCTGAAGCCATATTTGAAACCAGATATCCCTGTCTTCAGGTCTGGCTGGCAAAACACCCTATCATTTTTAAGGGCCCTTCCTGAAAAAGAAACACAAATGGCCAGGTGAGTAACAGTGTGGAATTTAGCGAGGCCCAGAGCCTAATCTTAAAGTTTTATAACATGATATTCTCAAGAGATCTTTCTAACCCAATTGTTGAGTGCTTTCTCTTACTGACTGGAAGCCCCCAACCCTAAGGATCTTCCTCTTTTGGACCCTCAGTTTTTTCTCTTTGAAACAAGAGTATGTGGCCTTGGAGTGTCCTTTTCCCTGGGAGAATGTAATTCTCTTATTTCCAAGGGGAAAGGACTCTTCCTGATGGACAAGTTTTAAAGGTTAGTAAGTCTTTCCTGGAGGAGTTGACATTGGACCTCTGCGTCCATCAAGGATTTAGTGAGGCACAGATCGAGTAGGAGGTCAGTGTGAGGAGATGTACAAAACAAGCCTGTGTTGGAAGTCCAGGGATGAGGGGAGTCCCACTGACAAAAAGGACAGGAGATTTGCTCTGTGGTTAAAGATATGGCAGGCTGAGGAGAATGGATTTAATTCACTAACTTCACCTTTGGAAAGTACAGTGTAAAGCGGAGCAAGCTTCACCTAGCTGAGAGTTAGGATTCTTAGGCTCCATTGTCACAGCAACAAAAGAATGTTTCGTCAGAAAACCAGGGACCTCAGAGACTCTGGGCTCAACTCCAAGCATCCTGAACCTCAGGTCTTACCAGAGCCAGCCAATAAAGAACAGGGAGGCAGAGGAAAACCATCATTGGACCTTGCCTTGGAGGAGCTCTGACTACTACAAAAAGACTTTCCTGTTGAGTGTCCTACTTAGCTCTCATCCAATAGGTTGGGGGAGGGAGCAAGTGGGGAGGCTGCTGGGAAAAGGGGCACATAGCCACCACTCAGATTTTTGTCACTTTTAAAGAAAACAATTTCCCCAAGAATCTATGGTTGAGGGGAATGAAGGAGATGGGTAACAGAATGAGAGGGTGAATCATAAGGAGAGAGAGAAAGAAAAAGGAACAAATAGACAAAGAGAGAGGGGTGGAGGAGACCTTGAGAGTTGATTCTGGGTTTAAAAATCCCACTGGCTCACCATTAGCTCTGGGATCAAATCTAAAACTCTGTGTCACTGATTACAGTTAATAAACACCAAAAAGAGACCTCTTCCCCTGGTCTTCTGTTTCTCATTTTATAATTATTTTCCTCATCATTCATTTCTCTTTCTCCCTATAACTTTCTGTTTCTTTCTCTCATAACCCCTCTCAATTTTTATTCCTCACTTTGTCCTTCTTGCCATCACTATTTTTCCATTTTTCAGCCTTTTCCCCTCTTTCTCTCTCTGCATTGATCTCTGTCTCTGTCTCTGTCGCTTAATATCTTTTTA
Source organism: Gracilinanus agilis (assembly GCF_016433145.1). NCBI lineage: Eukaryota > Metazoa > Chordata > Mammalia > Didelphimorphia > Didelphidae > Gracilinanus > Gracilinanus agilis. The sequence continues at coordinate 81,459,892 of NC_058136.1, read as the reverse complement.
AGATGCTATATCACTCTATCCATATTTATTTTTCTCAATCTTTCTCTTTTTTGTTTCTCTATGACTTTCATCTCTCCATGTACGTGGCTCTAATATCTCTCTCTACCCATGTCTGTCACTTTAGGTCTCTTTTTAAGTACCTGCCTTTCAATGCCTCTTTGTTTTTTTCTCCCTCTTACTCTTATCTCTAACTTTTGTTCTCTTTATATTTCTTTGCCTCTTTCTCATTTACCTTTCTTTACCTCATTATTCCTTTCTTTCCCCCGTCTCTATCACTTTCTCTGTTTTCGTTTCTCTTTTACCCTCTCTGCCTCCTTTTCCCTCCTTCTCTTTTCTCTGTCACTACCTCTCCAACTCTCAGTCTCTTGGACGCTATATGTCCCTCTGCATTTTTCTCTGTCTCTGTCCTTGTGCTCTCTCTCTCTTGTCAGTTCCTACGTCTTTCTATCTGTTTCTATCTTCCTTCATCTTTCTCATTTTATATATCTCTTTCTTTAATTCTGGATTTCAATACTTCTAATGTCTCCCTCCTCCCTTGTTGTCTTTATCTTTCTGTCTCATTTTTCTCTGTCTATCTTGATCTTGATCACATTTTCTCTCTCACTCTCACTTGGAGCTTACCTCCTGATGAGTTGATTCTATTGCTATGGCTGTAAAAATAGGTACAAACCCTATTCCTGACCCATCCAGTATTTCAAAAACAGACGCATAATCTCTTCTTTATAAGGGCCAGGCCTTAATGAATGAATTTTGTTCACTTCTCTCATCTTTGTCTTTGATGGTTTGGTTGGTCTACAAAGGCAGTGGGGGACAAATGCGAGGAACAGAGAATGAAGAACAACAGATAGAGTAGAAGCTGGCTAGATTTAATCAAAGACTGCCTCATGTCTTTTACCTTGCTCAGTTTCCCCTGTTTTTTTCCCTCTTTGGGTAAAGTCCTCTCTAGTGGGCTATAAAGGGAAGATGATTGCTGAATTCTGACTTTAACTATATACATAAAAACACTAATCACCCTGGGAGCAGGAGACTTGTAATCAGGAAGGTGCCATCATAGCTATAGCCCCCTTACTTTATGGAAGAAAAACTGAGGTTTGGGAAGAGAAGGGGATCCATTGATAGCTGAAGTTCCATGTTCCTTGGGTCAAGAAACAGGGAAACTGAACTTTGGGGGGAAATTTTTATATCCTCAGTTTCTATGGATGTGTTTGGGTTTCTTTGTGGTAGTCTGGCATTTTCTATGAATATCCTGTGATTAGAACTTTGAACCTTTGGACTCTCTGCCAGCATTCCACTTATGTTTCTTCCATAGCTTTTGGATATAAAATATTTGTGTGACCCTGGCACTCTCTTTCTCCCAAAACATGACTTTGATAGCTGGCTTTACTCAGGTTTTTACTTTTTTTTCCCTTTTCTTTCCTTAATAAATCTTATAAATATAATATTTGGAGTTATTGGAAATTTAAATTTTACAGCATCAAGTTTTTCCATAATCTATGTGATTCCACCTGTACTTGACCCCTACATCAACCCAAACCACAGAGATTTGTGTTGGTATTTTTGTTTAAAATTGACGAAAAGCTGAATGGAGGCTTAAGTGGGTGCCTTACCCCACCAGGCCTCACCTCTTGCTCCTTCCAACAAACTTTTGGATGGATGCTAAGGAAGACACTCAGCAGGACAGTAATTGTGTAGAGATAAGAATTCCTATGAGGCAAAATCCAATTATGTTCTTCCTTTGGCTGCCAATTCTCTCTTGCCTTGCTCTTATCCTGTCAAAGACTAACCTGTGGCTGCTGGCTCCTGTTCTGGATCTATCATCATTGGCTGGTTGTGGCCACTCTTGGGAATCCTTAGAGTCTCCAAATCTTCCCAGTCTAGGGAAGAAGGGAAAAATATCTTTCAACAGATAGTCTATGTCCCATATGGCAGTCAGCTCTTCTTTTGATTTTTCAGAAAACCCTTCCCTTCTGTCTTGGAATCTAGACTGTGGAGCACTTCCAAGGCAGTAGAGTGGTAAGGGATTATTATTGAGTTCTATAACTGACTTGACAGGGAATTGTCTGAAGCCATATATGAACCCAGATATTCCTGTCTTCAGGTCTGACTGCTGATACACCCAATCTTTTTTAAGCACCTTTCCTAAAAGAGACACTCAAAGTGCCAGGTGAGAAACAGTATGCAATCTAGCAGGGCCCAGAGCCTCATATTGATGTTTTGTAACATGATATTCTCAACTTTTCTTTCCAACCCAATTGTTGAGTACTTCCCCTTACTGCCTGGAAGCCCCCCCAAATGAAGGTTCTTTCCCTTTTGGACCCTCAGTTTTTCCTCTTTGAAACAAGGGTATGATCCCTTGGAACTTTCTTTTCTCTGGGAGAATTTAACACTCTGATTTCATAACCAAGGTCAAAAGACACTTCCTGATAGACAAGCGTTAAGGGTTAGTAAGTCCTTCCAGGTAGATTTGACATTGGGACTGGGCCTCCATTGAGGATTCAGTGAGACTGAGATGGAGTGGGAGGACATTGTGAGCAGAGGTACATCCAGTGATTTGAAGGCAAGCCTCTGCTGGAAGATCAGGGATGAGAGGAGCCCAGATGACAAAGATTCCATGAGATTCTCTATGTGGTCAAAGAGATGGCAGGCTGAGGAGAATGGATACAATTCAGTAAATTCCCTAGTATCCTCTTTGAAAATTACAGTGCCAAGCAGAGCAAGATTCACCTGGCTGAGAGTGAGGTATGTTTGGGCCCCATTGTCATAGCAACAAGGGAATGTTTGTTAACAAAGCTAAAGACCTGACAGAACCTGGGATTAACTCCTCACCATCCTGAACCTCAGGGCATACCAGAGTCAGCCATGAGAGTAAAGGGAGGCAGAGAAAGACCATAGATGGACTTTGCCTTGGAGGAGCTCTGACTGCTACAAAAAGACTGTCCTGTTAAGTGTCCTCCTTAGCTCTCTTTCAAAAGTTTGGGAGAGGTAGGAAGAAAGGAGGCTGATAGGGAAAGGGGATCACTTATCAACCACTCGGATTTTTGTCACTTTTAAAGAAAAAAAATTGTCCCAAGCCCCTATTTTAGAGGGAGGGAGAGAGATGGGAAAGAGAAAAAGAGAGAGTTAGGTAAAAAAAGAGAAGGAGAAAGGAAGAGAGGGACATAAAAAGTCAGAGAGAAAGGGGTAGAGGAGACAGTGAAAGTCAATTATGGGCTGAAAATATCCCACTTGCTCAATATTAGCTCTGGGATCAAATCTAAACCAGTGTGTCATTGACTACCATTTATAAACACCAAAAACAATCATCCTCCCCTGCTTCTCTGTTTCTCATTTAATAGCTCTTTTCCTCAGAATTCATTTCTCTCTCCCCTATTATTTTTTGTTTGTTTCTCTCATAAAACTTCTCCATCTTTATCCCTATTTTCTCTGCTTTTCTTCAGTATCTTTCCATCTCTCAGTCTTTGTCCCTGTCTCCCACTACATTAGACTCTGTCTCTGTCCATTTCTCTTAATATCTTTTTAAGATTCTAAATCACTCTCACTTTCTCCCTGTGTATGTTTTCAAATCTTTTTTTAAATATCTTGAAGTCTCTATTTCTCTTGATCTCCATTGCACTAATATTTCTCTCTACCCATGTCTGTCTTTTTTGGTCTCTTTTTAAGTATCAGTCTTTTAATGCCTTTATGTTTTTCTTTCTCTGTCTGACTCTTATGTTTAACATTTGGTCTCTTTATATGTTTCAGACTTTTTCTCATTTTACCGTTACCTCACTATTCCTTTCTCTCTCTCCCTCTCTATCACTTACTCTGTTTCTGTTTCTCTCTTAACCTCTATACCTCCTTCTCCCTCCTTCTCCTCCTTTTTTTCACTACCAATTCAACTTTCAGGCTCTTGGACTCTCTATCTCCCTCTCCCTTATTCTCTGTCACTGTCCTTGCGCTTTCTGGGTCTCGTCAGTTCCTATTTCCTTCAATCTGTCTCTCTGTTCCTTCATCTTTCTCATTTTATGTATCTCTTTTCATAATTCTGAATTTCCATGTCTCTAATGTCTCCCTCCTCTCTCACTGCCTTTCTCTTTCTCTCTCTCTCTTTCTCTGTCTCTCTCTCTCACTTTCATTTTTTCTCACTGCCACTTGCAGCTTACCTCTTTATAAGTTGAATCTCTTTATGGATGTAAAGATAGGTTCAAACCCTATTCCTGACCCTCCAATAAAGTATTTAAAAAATAGACACAAATCTCTCCTTCTTAAGGGCCAGATCTGAATGAACAAACTCTGGCCACTTCTCTCATCTTTGTCTTTGATAGTTTGGTGGGGCTCCAAAGGCAGTCGGTGACAAATGCAAGGAATAGAGAATGAAGAAGAGTAGATAGAGTAGAACTGGCTAGATTTCACCAGAACTGCTCAGTTTCCTCTCTACTTGGGTAAAGGTCTCTCAATTGGGCTAAAAACGGAAGGTGACTGCAGAATTCTGGCTTTAACTATATACATACGAACAATTAATACCCTGGGAGCATGAGACTTGTGATCAGGAAAGTGTCATCAGAGCTCTAGCCCCCTTACTTTATGGAAGAAAAACTGAGGTTTGGTAAAAGAAGGCTATCCATTGGTATCTGAAGTTCTATGATCCTTGGGTCAAGAAACAGAGAAAATAAGTTTTTTTCGGAAATTCTTATATCCTCAGTTTCTCTGGGTGTGTTTGTTTTCTTTGTTGTAGTTTGGCAATTTTCTATGATTATCCTGTAATTAGAATTTTTAACCATTGGACACTGTCAGCATCCCTCTTTTGTTCTAAAGTTTCTTACTTAGCTTTTGGATATAAAATGTTTGAGTGACTCTGGCCCTCTCTCTCTTTCCCCCCAAATGTGGCTGTGAAACTGGCTTTACTCAGGCTTTTCCTTTTTACTTTTCTTTCTTCTGTTTCAAGTGATTATTAATGAATAAAAATAAATTAATTGATAAATAAAATATAAAATATAATACTTGGAATTATTGGAAATTTACATTTTACAGCATCAAAGTTTTCCTGGTTTTGAATACTTAACAATCTATGTGATTCTACCTGTACCTTAACCCCACCTCAACACACACCACACAGTTTGGGGGTTCTCTATTTGCTTAAAAGTGACAAAAGTGGATTGGAGCCTAAATGGGCACCTTTCCTCACTAGACCTGCCCTCTTGCTCCCTTCCCCAAACTACTGGATGAATTTGAAGGAAGACACCCAGCAGGACAGTAATTTTGTAGAAGTAAGAGTTCCTCCAAGAAAAAGTCCAACTATGATCTTCCTGTGGCTGCCAATTCTCTCTTGGCTGGCTCTCATCCTGTCAAAGACTAACCTGTGGCTGCTGCCTACTGTTCTGGATCTAGCATCATTGGCTGATTTTGGCCACTCTTGGGAATCCTTAGTGTCTCCAGAATCTCCTCCCTATCTAGGGAATAAGGGGAAAACATCTTTCACAGATACTCCAAGTCCCATATGCCAGTCAGCTCTTCTTTCTTTTGCTTTTCTGGAAACCCTTCACTTTCGTCTTAGAATCAAGACTGTTTAGCATTTCTAAAGCAGTAGAGTGGTAAGGGATAAGTGGTGGGTGTTATAACTGATTTGCCAGGGAATTGTCTAAAGCCATATTTGAACCCAGATATTCCTGTCTTTATGTCTGACTGCCCATTAAGCCAATCATTTTAAGGGCCTTTTCTATAAGAGACACTCCAAGGGCCAGGTGAGAAACAGTGTGCAATCTAGCACCCAGAGCCTCATCTTAATGTTTTATAACATGATATTCTCAATAGTTCTTTCTAACCCAATTGTTGAGCACTTCCACTTACTGACTGGAAGCCACCCCCACCCTAAGGATCTTCCTCCTTTGGACCCTCAGTTTTTCTTCTTTGAAACAAGGGAATGATCCCTTGCAGCTCTCTTTTCCCTGAGAGAATTTAACCTTCCGATTTCATACCCATGGAGAAAGGACTCTTCCTGATGGACAAGTGGTAAGGGTTAGTAAGTCTTTCTGGGAGGAGTTGACATTGGACCTGGGCCTCCATGGTGAATTCAGTGAGGCAGAGATGGAGTGGGAGGACAGTTTGAGCAGAGGAACATCCAGTGAGTTCAAGGCAAGCCTGTGCTGAAAGACCAGGGATGAGAGGCATCCCAATGATAAAGATTACAGGAGATTCTCTCTGTGGTCAAAGAGATGACAGGCTGAGGAGAATGGATATAATTCACTAACTTCACCATTTCCTCTTTGGAAATTACTGTGCCAATTGGAGCAAGCTTCACCTGGTTGAGAGTGAGGTTTGTTTAGGCCACATTGTCAAAGCAACAAGGGAATGTTTGGTAACAATCCCAGTGACTTCACAGAAGCTGGTCTTAATTACTCACCATCCTGAATGTCAGGGCATACCAGAGCCAGCCAAGAGTTTACGGGGATGCAGAGGAAGACCATAGTTGGACTTTACCTTTGAGTTGCTCTGAGTACTTCAAAAAGATTGTGTTGTTTAGTGTCCTCCTTAGCTCTCATCCAAAAGGAGGAAGCAAGAGGGGAGGCTGCTTGGGAAATGGGCACACTTATCCACCATTTGCATTTTTGTCACTTTTAAAGGAAGACATTGTGCCATGCCCCTATGATTGAGAGGAAGTGAGGGAGAGGTGAAAGAGAAAGAGAGAGAGAGAGAGAGTTAGAGAAAGAGAGAAAGAAAAAGAGACAGAAAGAGGCAGAAAAAAGAGAGAAAAAGACAGAAAGAGAGCGAGGGTGTGGAGGATACAGTGTTGATTCTGGGCTCAAAAAATCTCACTGGCTCACTAATAGCTCTGGCATTAAATCTAAACCACTTTGTCACTGACTACCCTTTATAAAAACCAAAAACAGACCTCCCCTGGTCCTCTGTTTCATATTTTATAGTACTTTTCCTCAGCATTTATTACTCTCTCTCCCTATGACTTTCTCTTTATTTTTCTCATATACCTTCTCTATCTTTATCCCTCACTTTTTCCTCCTTTCTGGCACTATCTTTACATCTCTCAGTCTTTGTCCCTCTGTCTCCCTCTGCATTGATATCTATCTCTGTCCCTGTCACTAAATATCTATTAAGATTCTATACCACTCTCTCTCTTTCGAAATTTCTGTTTCTTAATCTTATGCTCTTTATGTATCTCCATGTCTCTTCATCTCTAGATCTCCATGGTTGTAATATGTCTAAAGGCATGTCTGTCCCTTTATCTGTCTCTTTTTTTCTCTTTTTAAGAATTTGCCTTTCAATGCTTCTTTTTCTCTCTGACTATTACTCTAATTTCTGTCTCTTTACATGACTCTGCCTTTCTCACTTTACCATTCTTTACCTCATGATTCCTTACCCCTCTCTCCCCCTTTGCCTTTATCACTTTCTCTGTTTCTGTTTCTCTCTTAATCTCTCTCCCTCTTTTTCCCTCATTCTCCTGTTTTCCCTGTCACTACCTCTCCAACTCTAAGTCTCTGGGACTCTCTATCTCCCTTAGCTTTTTTTCTCTGTCTCTGTCCTTGTGTTTTCTCTCTCTTGCCAGTTCCTATGTCTTTTTATCTCTCTCTCTGTTCCTTCATCTTCCTCATTTTATGTATCTATTTCTTTATTTCTGTATTTCCATATCTCTAATGTCTAACTCCTTCTCTCTCGCTCTTTTGTTCTCTCTGTATCTCTCTTTCTCTGTCTCTCTCTATCTTGCTCTCATTTTCTCTCTCACTCTCACTTGCATCTTACCTTGTTGTAATTTGACTCTTTTGCTATGCCTGTAAAGATAGGTTCAAAACCTATTCCTTATCCTCCCATCCAGTATTTTAATAAAAGACACATAATCCCTCCTTTCTAATGGCCAGAGTTAATGAATGAATTCTAGCCATGTTTCTGACCTTTGTCTTGGATGGTTTGGTGGAGCTACAAATGCAGTGGGTGACAAATGCAAGTAACAGAGAATGAAGAAGAGCAGAGAGAGTACAAACAGGCTAGTCAAAGACTGTCTCAGATCTTTTCTCTTGCCCAGTTTCCTCTCTACTTGGGTAAAGGCCTCACTATTGGGCTGAAAATGGAAAATGATTGCTGAATTCTGACTTTAACTATATACATACAAACACTTAACAACCAGGGAGCATGGGACCTGTGATCATGAAGGTGCCTAAAGAGTTCTAACCTCCTTATTTAATGGATGAAATACTGAGGTTTGGTAAGAGAAGGGGATCAATTGGTAACTGAAGTTCCATGTTCCTTAGTCCAAGAAACAGGGAAACTGAACTTTGTAGTGAAATTCTTATATCTTCAGTTTCTCTGGTTGTATTTGGGATTCATTGTTTTAGTCCAATATTTTTCTATGAGTATCCTGTAATTAGAATCTTGAACAAATGCACTCTCTGCCGCATCCCACTTTCATCCTAAAGTTACTTCCTTAGTAAGCTTTTGGATATAAAATATTTGTGTGACCCTGGCCCTCTCTCTTTTCCCCCCAAATGTCACTGGGAAAGCTGGTTTTACTCAGCCTCTTACTTTTCTCCTTTTCTTTCTTCTACTTCAAGTGATTATTAATCAGTCTTATAAAATATTATACTTGGAGTTATTAGAAATTTAAATTTTACAGCATAAATGTTCTACTGTTTTTGAATAGTTGACAATATATGTGATTCTACCAGTACCTGATCCACATCACAGGGTTTTGGCGTTGTCATTTTGTTTAAAAGTGAAAAAATTTGAGTCTAAGCTAAGTGGGCTCTTTTCCCCACCAGGCCTACCCTGTTGCTCCTTCCCCCTATCTCTTTTATGAAAGCTAAGGAAGACACTCTGCAAGACACTACTTGTGTAGACGTAAGAGTTTCTCCAAGGGAAATCCCAAATATGGTCTTCCTGTGACTGCCAATTCTCTCTTGGCTGGTGGTCATTCTGTCAAAGACTAACCTGTGGCTGCTGGCTCCTGTTCTGGCTTTAGCATTATTGGCTGGTTCTGGCCAATCTTGGGAATCCTTAGAGTCTCCAGAATCTCTTCCCAGTCTAGGGGAGAAGGAAAAAAAAACATCTTTCAGCAGATACTCCATATCCCATATGCTAGTCAGCTCTTTTCTTTTACTTTTTTGGAAATCCTTCCCTTCTGTTTTAGAATCAAGACTGTAGAGCACTTCTAAGGCAGTGGAGTGGTAAGGGATAAGTGTTAGATGTTATAACTGACTTGTCAGGGAATTGTCTGCAACCATATTTGAACCCAGATATTCCTGTCTTCATGTCTGGCTGCCCATTAACCCAATCATTTTAAGGGCCCTTTGTAAAAGAAACACTCAAAGGGCCAGGTGAGAAACAGTGTGCAATCTAGCAGGACTCACAGCCTCATGTTAACATTTTATAACATGATATTATAAATAGTTCTTTCCAAAGCAATTGTTGAGCTCTTCCACTTTCTGCCTGGCAGCCTGCCACCCTGAAGATCTTCCTCTTTTGGACCCTCAGGTTTTCCTCTTTGAAATGAGGGTAATATTCCTTGGAACTCTCTTTTCCCTGGGAGAATTTAACCCTCTGATTTTATACTCAAAGGGAAAGGATTCTTCCTGATTGACAAGGGGTAAGTGTTAGTAAGTCCTTTTGGGAGAAGTTGACATTGGACATGGGCCTCCATCGAGGAATCAGTGAGGCTGAGATGGTCTGAGAGGGCAGTGTGAGCAGAGGTACAACCACTGAGTTCAAGGCAACCCTGTGCTTAAAAAACCAGGGATGATGGGAGTACAGATGACTAAGATTACACAAGATTCTCTATGTGGTCAAAGAGATGGCAGGCTGAGGAGAATGGACTCAATTCACTAATTTCACCAGTATCCTCTTTGGAAAATACAGTACAAAGTGAAGCAAGTTCACCTGGCTGAGAGTGAAGTATCTTTGGGACCAATTGTCACAGCAACAAGGGAATGTTTGGTAATAAATCCAGTGACCTCACAGAAGTTGGGCTTAAAGTTCACACCATCCTGATAATTTAAATTTTACAGCATCAAGGTTTTCCTGGTATTGAATACTTAACAATCTTTGTGATTATCTGTGTACCTGACCCCCACCTCAACCCAAACAACAGGGTTTTGGGGTTCTCTTTTTGTTTCAAAGTGAAAAAAAACATGTCATCTCACACCCTACACCAAGATAAATTCAGAATGGGTGAATGACTTGAATATAAAGAGGGAAAGTATAAAAAAATTAAGCGAACACAGAATAGAATAACTGTAATATCTCTTTGAAAGGAAAGATTTTAAAACCAAGCAAGAGTTAGAGAAAATTACAAAATGTAAATTAAATGATTTTGATTATGTTAAGCTTAAAAGCTTTTGTACAA
>NC_058136.1:81414450-81449068 GCF_016433145.1 Gracilinanus agilis | reverse complement strand
GATCAGGTGGGATTTATACCAGGAATGCAAGGTTGGTTCAACATTAGGAAAACCATCCACATAATTGACCATATCAACAGTCTAACAAACAAAAATCATATAATCATCTCAATAGATGCTGAAAAAGCCTTTGACAAAATACAGCATCCATTCCTATTGAAAACACTGAAAAGTATAGGAATAGAAGGACCTTTCCTAAAAATAATAAAGAGTATATACCTAAAACCATCAACAAACATCATATGCAATGGGGATAAATTAGAAGCCTTCCCAATAAGATCAGGAGTAAAACAAGGATGCCCATTATCACCTCTATTATATAACATTGTACTAGAAACACTAGCAGTTGCAATTAGAGAAGAAAGAGAAATTGAAGGTATCAAAGTAGGCAAGGAGGAGACTAAGCTATCACTTTTTTTCAGATAATATGACGGTCTACTTAAAAAATCCTAGAGAATCAACTAAGAAGCTTGTAGAAATAATCAACAACTTTAGCAAAGTTGCAGGATACAAAATAAATGCACGTAAATCATGAGCATTTCTAAACATTTCCAACACATTAGAGCAGCAAGAGATAGAAATAGAAACATCATTTAAAATCACCCTAGACAATATAAAATACTTGGGAATCTATCTACCAAAACAAACACAGCAATTATATGAAAACAACTACAAAACCCTTTCCAAACAAATAAAACTAGATCCAAAGAATTGGAAAGCCATTGGTTGCTCATGGGTAGGACAACCTAACATAAAAAAATGATAATTCTACCCAAATTAATTTACCTATTTAGAGCCATACCTATCAAGCTACCAAAAAACTTCTTTACTGAATTAGAAAAAACTATAACTAATTTCATCTGGAATAACAAAATATCAAGAATTTCAAGGGAAATAATGAAAAAAAATGTGAAGGAAGGGGGCCTAGCAGTACCAGATATTATACCAAAAAATAAATAAGAAAGAGGTAAGAGAGGTGAATGAAGTCCTAGAAAAATTAGATCTAATTGATATGTGGAGAAAAATAAATAGGGACAAAAAGGAATACACCTTCTTCTCAGCTGCACATGGCACATTCACAAAGATTGACCATGTTTTAGGGCATAGAATCATTGCAAACAAATGCAAAAGAGCAGAAATAATAAATGTAACCTTCTCAGATCATAATGCAATAAAATGTGAACTGGAAAGACCTCCAGGAATTGATGCAGAATGAAAGGAGCAGAACCAGAAGGACATTGTACACAGACACCAGTACACTGTGGTAAAATAGAATGTAATGAATTTCTGTACTAGCAGCAATGCAATGACCCAGGACAATTCTGAGTGACTTATGGAAAAGAATGCTACCCACATTCAGAGGAAGAACTTCAGGTGTGGAAACAGAAGAAAAACAACTGCTTGAACACATAGGTTGAGGCGGACATGTTTGGGGATGTAGACTTGAAACTACCACACAAATGCAACTATCAACAATTTGGAAATAGGTCTTGATCAAACACACATGTTAAAACCAGTGGAAATACACATCAGCCATGGGGTGGGGGAGAAGTCAGGGCGTGAATGGGAATTCTGTATATCTCCCTCTTTCCTAAATCTCTAATTACTCTCTCTGCCTCTCTTTCTCTGACTTGGTCTGTGTCTCTCCCACCTCCTCCACCTATCTCTCTTCTCCATTTGTCTCTGACTGTCTGTCTTTCTTTCCCTCTCTTTCTATCACACACTCCTTCTCTGTCCCTCTTTAGATCTCTCTCTATATTTCTCTTCTCTCTGCATATGTCTGCTTCTCTCTCTTGGTGCCTCACTCCCTTTTTCTCTCCCTCTCTCTCCCCCTCTCTATTTCTTTTTCTCTCCCTCCATCTCTGTCTGTTTCCCACTCACTGCCCATGTCTGCCTTATTTAACTTTTATTTTTCTCCTTTCTGTCTCTGATTGTTTTTTCTCTCTCCCTCCCTCACTTTCTCTTTCTCTCCATCTCTATGTCTGTGTGGATCTCTCTCTTACTCCCTCTCTCAATTTCCCCCTATGTTCACCTCTTCTTCCTCTCCTCTCTCTATCCAACATCTTGCTCTCTTCCTACTTCCCTGTCTCTGCCTCTCTCATTGGCTCTTTATCTTCTTGCTCTGTGTCCCTCTTCCTTTCTGTCCCTCTTTCCATTACTCCCAAATTGTGGGTCCCTTTCTCTCAATGGGTTTCTCTCTCTCTCTTTCTTTTTTCCCTCATTCTGTTTCCCTCTGTTTCTGTCTTTGTCTTTGTTCTGACTCTCTATCTACCCATCTGTCTCTCTGTCTCTCAAATACATATTACTTTGCCTCTCTCCCCTTTACTTCCTGTCTCTCTTTCATTCACTATCTCCTCCCACTATCTCTGTCTGTCTCCCCCTCTGTCTTTCTCTTGCCCTGTTTCTCTGTCTCTTTCTCCCTTTCTCTATTTCAATAGTTCTGTCGGTCTCTCTGACTCTGTCTTCTCTGTCTCATCCTTCTTCTCCTTTTCACTGCCTCTATCTCTGTATCTCTCTTCCCCACTCTGTTTTGTATTCTTGTCTCCCTCATTCCATGTCTCTCTATTTCTCTCTCCCTTTCCCTTTGTCTCTTCCATCCTTTTTGTTTCTCTCTGTCTCTCTTTGTGGGGGTAATGGGGAGACAATCCAGGGGTCGCTGCAGGCCCAGAGAGCCAGCATATGACATGCTTCTAGAGAAACCAAGGCTCAAAAAGGGAAACTTGCTGACAATCACCAAGTGCCCAGAATGCTGGAAATCTCTATCTCTATCAGCTCCCCTTTGTAATCAACTTTCTCTTTCTCTCTATACCTCTCTTTTCCCTTCATTTTCCTTCACTCCCTCACTATTTCTCATTTGATGGCCCTTTCCCTTCCCCCCCTCCTTCGCATCTTCTATTTTGCTACCTCTTATTTCTGGATCCTTCTCTCTCTCTTTCCCCATATCTCTCATCCATCTCTCTGACCTTTCTTTTTCACTCTTTTCCTTTGTTCTCTTTCCCTTGCTCCACTCTTTTTCATTTTGTCTCTCATTTCCTATGTCTTTTCTTTGTCATCCTGTCTCTACACCATCTTTCTCTCTCCCTCTTTTCCTTCGCTGCATCCAGCCTAGTCCTCTTCTTCCCTCTAGACTTTCTACCTTTTCTTTTCCCTTCCTTCTAGTTAACACTTTCTTTCACATTTTTATTGACCTTTCTCTGATTCATATATTTTTAATCATCTTTCTACAGCCCTTTCCCTATGTCTATCTTTGTATCTTTTTATCTCTATCAATTTCTCTGTCCCTCTTCCTCTATCACTCTTTCTCTTTCTCTTCTCTCTCCTTCTCTGTCCTTCTCCATACCTCTCCTTCCCTTGCTTTGTTTTCCTCTATCTTATCTCTCTTTTTTTCTCTACCTTTTCTTGTTCTCCCTCTAATAGTCTGTTTCTGTCTCTTGTCTCTCTCTGCCTGCCTTCCCCTCTCTCACTGTCCTTGGACTCTGCCATTCTTTCTTCCCTTCCCTTCCTCATTTTCTTAGTTTCATACCCTTCTCTAACTGTCTCTGTCTGTCTCTCTCTCTGAGTTTCTCTCTCGTTTTATCCTCCACTCACCCTATTTTTCTATTTCCCTGATTACAGGAGTCTAATGGAGAACCCTGTACTATATTTACCCTATAGAGGGGAAAACCATTCGCGCATAATTGATCTGCAAAAGGGCAAAAAAATCTCCCTGTCTTCCTGGATACGGGAAATTCTGAAAACAGCATCTTAATATACGGGGTTGCTTGAAACAACATCAGCCTCTCTGCCTTCACCCAGGACTTTCTTCACCAGGACAAACGCAAATCCATCCACAAACATTCTCCATAACACAAACGGGTTTTGAAGCCTAATTTACATGAGATATCAATGAAAATTAGAAAGTGCAAAGTCAATAAAAGGTTAAGACCAAAAAACAACATTGAAAACCCAGTACATATTTCTCAGGAATAATCAAATCAGGCTGTGGGGCTCAGAAATCATCTCACAAAACATGGTTAGTGAAAAATAGAAAGTCATTTTGGAAGGGGCAGAAAGAATTACCCCAAAAGTTGGAGGTGAGGGAGTCCATTTTCCTCTGGCAAAACAAACTGAAGCAGCTTCCCTAGCAAAGCAAAACAAAGATTCTAATTAGATGAAGGCCACATGATCATGACACAAAACGGACAATTCCAATGCCCACCCATGTGGGGGTAGGGGGGGGCAGCAATCCAGAGGTCGCTGCAGGCTCCAGAGAGCAGGCATCCAGCATTCTTCCAGAGAAACTGAGGGTCAAAGATGGAAAATTGCTGACAATTGCTGAGTGCTCCACACATGTTTTCCCTCTCCCCTGCCTCCTCACCACTCCCCCTTTCTCCCTGGGCTCGACCTCTTCGCCTTACTAGTTTCCTCTTCTTTGTTCTCTCTCCTCCCTCCCCTTTTATCATTCCTCAACTTTTTCTTCCCCCCTCTCATTCTCCTTCTCTCCCTCCCTCTATCCCTTATCCTCTCTTTCCCCCTCATTTATTATTCCTTCATCCTCTCTCTCTAGCCATATCTCTCAACTCTTTCCCTTACTCTCTTGCTTCTCGGTCCTTACCTCTCTGAAATGACACATTAGTATAAATTGCACCGGGTCATAGCGAATAATCTTTGTGTTATATTGCTGTAGTGCCATTGCTAGCATTTTTATTTAATATTTTTGTTTTCATCAGAATTCATTAGGAAAACTTGTTTGTAATTTCCTTTCTATGTTTTTTATCTTCCAAGCTTTGGTATCAGCAACATATTTCTGTCATAAAAAGAATTTGATAGGACCTTTCCCCCCTCATTTTGCCATATAGTTTGGATAATATTGTGATTAATTGTTCTTTAAATATTTGACAGAATTGATTTGTGAATTGATTTGGTCCTGGAAATTTTTTCTTAGGGAGTTTCTTGAAGACTTCTTTATTTCATTTTCTGAAATAGGATTAATTAAGTATTTTATTTCCTCTTTTGTTAATCTTGGAAACGTATTTTTGTAAATGTTGATCCATTTCACCTCGATTGTCAGATTGTTTTGTCATATAATTGAGCAAAATAGCTCCTGATGCTTGCTTTAATTTCCTCTTCTTTAGAGATGAGATCAACCTTTTCATTTTGTGATTTGTTTCTCTTCTTTCCTTTTTTAAACAAATTAACCAAAAGTAACCTATTTTATTTGATTTCCTCAATACAACCTGCTCCTATTCTTATTTTTTACTTCAATAGTTTTTAAAATTTCAATTTCATTAATTTCTTTTTTTGATTTCTGGGATTTTTAATTTAGTCTTTAATTTGGAATTTTTAATTTGTTCTTTTTCTATTAGTTGTATGGCGATTGAGTCATCTGCTTTTCTCTATATAAAGAGTTCCCTGAATGCTGCTTTATCTGTATCCCATATACTTTCATGTATTTTCTCCTCAATGATTGTTTCTCTGATTTGTCATTTACCCATACATTCTGAAGAACTAGATTATTTCTTTTTCCAATAATTTTTTAATTTGCTTTTCCATGAACTCTTATTATAATTTTTATTGTATCCTGATCTAAAAAAGTTTCATTTATATTTTCTGCCTCTTTATTTCATTGTGAAGGTTTTATACCGAATTCATGGTCAATTTTTTTTAATATATCTACTATGTGCTACTGAAAAAATCCCTGTTCAGTCATCTCTGGATATCTCTTCAATCAAACTTTTAAGAATTTTCATTCAGTTTTATTATTTCTCTTATTAATTTTTTGGGTGAGATTTATCTACTTCTGAGAGAGGAAGTTTGAAGTTCCCCCAATAGTATTGTTTTAGTATTTCCTCCTTAATCTCCTTTAGTTTCTCCTTTCAAAAATCTGAAGGCTATCTCATTTAGTGCATATATATTAAGTTCTGATATTATTTTATCATTATTTTATCAAGACATGATTACCTTCCATAGCTATTTTAATCAGATACATTTTTCTTTAGCTTTGTCTGAGATCATAATTGCTATTCCCTCTTTTTTGTCTCAGTTGAAGCCAAATAGATTCTGCTCCAGCCTCTTAGCTTTACTCTGTGTAGACATACAGAAACTTGCCTCAAATGTGTTTCTTGTAAACAACATATGGTAGGTTTCTGGTTTTTAATCCCTTTCTTATTTCTCTTCTACTTCTACAAAGGAAAAGATAGGATTCTATAATCTAATGTATCTGGCTGATTCTCTCTCTCTGAGCCAATTCCAATGTGAATTTGTTTAAGTATTATCCATCACCGCACTCATCCTCCTCTCCGTTTACATAGTATTCCCTTATCCAACTCTTTATGCGGTATAATTTAGTCCAGTTTGCTTTTCTATTCCCATTTCGTTAGTGCAAACCTCTTTTTCAGCTCTAGATTTTCTTTTTGCATTTAATTCTAGACAGCTTAGAACCTTGGCCTCTGCCTAAATTTACTTTTTCTAACTACTATGATAAGATAAAAAAAAACATTGAGAGTTACAAATATCATCTTTCCATATAGGAATGTAAACAATTTGACCTCACCGAATCCCTTATTTTTTTTTCTTTTTCTTGAATTTTGTATTTGGACATCAGATTTTCCGTTTAAATATGGTCTCTTCTTCAGGAATGCTTGGAAATCTTCTATTTTACTAAATGACCATACTTTCCCCTGAAAGAATATAGACAGTTTCAATGGGCGGGTGATTGTAAATGCTATTCCTTTGCCTTCTGGAATATCATATTCCAGACTTTCTTGTTTTTCAATGTGGAAGCTGCAAGATCCTGTGTATTTCTGAATGAGGCTCCCTGATATCCTAATTGTTTCATTCTAGGTGCTGGAAGTATTTTCTTTTTGGCCTGGGAGATATTGAAATTGGCTATAACATTTCTCTCAGTTGCCATTTGGGAATTAATGCAGGACGTGATCTGCAGATTCTTTCAATGTCTGTTTTACCCTCATCTTCAAGAATATCAGGGAAATCACTTAAGAAAACAATTCCATAAAAACTAGGAATTGCCACATGGAAATAGAGGCATAAAAATACTCTAGAGAAAGTAACTCAAAATACTAGAATAAGCCAAATGGAAATAGAGGAAAAAAATCCGCTGAAGAAAACATTATTTTAAAGAGTAGAATTGCCTAAATGGAAAAGGAAACACAAAAGCTTGAGGAAGGAAATAAATTCCTAACATTGGAATTGGGCAAATGAAATTAAGAATGCCATAGGACATCAGAAAACAATAAGAAAAATTAAAAGAATGGAAAAAATAGAAGAAAATCTGAAATGCCTCATTGGAAAATTAACTGACATGGAAAATAGATCCAAGAAAGATCATTTTTTTAATGTACACCTGGATTAAGAAAAAGGCCTATATACCACACTGCAAGAAATCTTTGGAATACTGCTATAATATTCTCAAACATGAGGAGAAAATAGAAAGCGAAAGAATCCACTGTTCTCCTCCTTGAAAGAGACCCCAAAATAAAACATCCCAGGACTATTATAGCCAAACTCCAGAGCTCCCAGGCCATGCAAAAAGTATGACAAGAAGCCAGGAGGAAAAATATCAGAGATCACGGTGGCACAGTCAGGATTACATAAGATCTAGCAGCTTCTACTTTAAAGAACTGGAAAGCAGAGTATGATATCTCCAAAGGAAAAGGATCTAAGATTATCATCAAGAATCATACCAGGCAAAACTGAGCATAATCCTCCAGGAGTAGAGAAAAATTGATATTTAATGAAATAGAAGAAATCTAAGCATTCCTGACGAGGAAAAATGGAGCTATGATGAAAATACAATGATCAAATTTGGTATTAAATCGAAACAGAAAAAGATAAACAGAAAAGTGAAAACTAAAGGGTTTCTATAAGGTAAAATTGACTCCATTAATATATGGAAAGGTGATAATTAAGAGACTAATGACATCTATGATGCTTGAGATTTTTTAAGAACTTTATTGCTAGTAGGGTAGTAAAAAGGAAAATAAATATAAAGACCAAAGTAACTTGAGCAGGATGGGATGGTATCCAAAGAAACCCCAAATTGGATGAGTAATAGGAGAGAACAAAAGGGGAACACAGAAGAAGCACATAAGGGTCAATACACTGGAAGAGAAGATGGAAGGGTGACAGGAAATGCTTGAAAAGTACTCTCATAAAAATTAGCTCAATGTGAGGATAATATTCACATTTAATCTATAGAAACGTATCTTTCCCTATATGGAAGCATTCATCTGAGAATTAACTATTTCCTTCTTTCATTTGTCTACTGGGGAATGCTTTGTAATATTTTAAATTCAACTCAGTTATCTATTTAAAGAACGAGGCCTTTTCCGAGATACTCTAAAAATTAAAATTAATTTACAGTAACTTCAAATATTATATTTTTATGAAATGTATTTATAATCACTACAAGAAAAGGAATGAAAAGGTAATTATATAACAACATTTTATAAAAAAAACAAAAAAAAACAACAAAAAAAAATACATGATCAAGGTAATCTACTTGTTCAAAAAGCCCGGTTTGACAGCTGCCCTCATAGGAAGGAAATAGACTAGATACCCAGCCCCTCCCTCCCCCATTTTATCTCCTGTCTACATCAGCATGTAACAACAGGAACACAGTGGGCTCCTGGATAATATAGTTCAAAGGTACAAGATTTCCAATTACACAATAATTTTTATAAAATTTTCCTCTCAGTTTGTTACTTACCTTTCCATCTTGATTGCATTGACTTTTGTGCCTAAAAATGTTTCAATGTAGCAAAAGTCATCTGTTTTACATCTCCTAATGTTCTCTATGTCTTATATGGACATACATTCTTCCCTCATCCAAAGATGTGGCAGGCAAACTATTATATGCTCTTTTAATTTGTTTATCGTACTACCACTTTTTCTTTTTCTAAAATTTTATTAATTTGTTCCAGGTTACACACCAATGCAATTTTTAATAATATTTTTGCATTTTGAAATTCATGTTCTCTCCCTTCCATTCCTCCCCCCTTCTCTTCAAGATGGCACCATATTAGTTAGACATATATATTATTATACAATCATATTCCCACATTTGTCATGTTGTTAAAGAAGACACAAAAATTAAACTAGAGAAAAATTCAGGAAGTAAATAAAGTTTTAAAAAATAGCATGAAGCAGTGGTTTGCCTTTTCCTCATGAATCCCTTAGAGTTGTCTTGAATCCTTGAATTGATGAAAATATTTAAGTCATTCACAGTAGATCTTTAGATGTTATTGCTATTATCATGTACAATAGTCTCCTGGTTCTGTTCACTTTACTTTTCATCATTTCATATAAGTTTTTACAATATCCCCCTTTATTTATAAATCATGTATTCATTTTGAGTTTATCTTGATATATGGCATGAAGTGATGGCCTGTACCTTGTTTCTGCCATATTGTTTTCTAGTTCTCTTCTCTCTCTGCCCTCTCTCATTCTCCGCATCTTGAAGATTCTGCCTATTCCCAAGTAATGTTCCGACTCCCTTGGCATGACTGCCTCACACCTCTGAAGGAAGCCACATGAACTCTGCCAGTAGCAAGTTTCCTTTCTGATCATTAGAGTGATTCATGGGGGAAAGAGTTTTTAATATTTTTACCACATCCTCATTATTAGGGAGGGTAGCTACATAGCACAGTGTATTGAATGTCTAGGCCTGGAGTCAAGAAGAGTCTAAACAGAGAGAGAGAGAGCGAGAGCAAGAGCCAGCAAGTGGTTGTGAGTGAGCGAGCGAGATAGAAAGAGAGACAGAGACACAGGCAGAGACAGACAGAGACAGAAAGACACAGAGACAGACAAAGAGACAGAGACAGACAGAGAGAGAAGGAGAGGGAGAGAGAAAGAGATGGAGAGCTAGAGATGCAGAGACAGAGAGACAGAGAGAGAGCAAGAGAGACAGAGAGAGAAAGAGATATAGTCAGAGAGACAGAGATAGAGAGAGACAGAAAGGAGACAGAGAAAGAGTGAGGACAGAGAGACAGTGAGACAGAGATAGACAGAGAGACAGAGCTAAAGAGAGGGACAGAGTGACAGAGAGAGAGATAGACAGGGAGGGAGATAGAGAGACAGAGACAGAGAAACAGAGAGACAAAGAGAGACAGAGACAGAGAGGGAGACAGAGGGACAGACAGAGAGACAGAGAGAGACAGAGAGACCAAAAAAAAAGATAGTCAGGGAGATACAGAGATACAGAGAGACAGAGACAGAGAGAGGGAGGCAGAGTGAGAGACAGAGAGACAAAGTGAGAGACAGAGAGAGACAGAGAGACAGAGAGAGAAAGAGACAGAGACAGAGAGATAGAGACAGAGAGAGACAGAGTGAGAAACAGAGAAACAGAAACAGAAACAGAGAGACAGAGAGAGAGATGCAGGAGACAATCATTCCCTAAGGTCCATGGAATCTTTGACTCTTTTTGCTTTGGCCAATAGGAGGATTGCCTTGACATCTCAAAGCACAAGACCCCTTTAGCATTGAGCCTCCATTGCTTATCTGATAATCTGTTTACTTGGAAACAAGAAGGATAGCTTTGTACATGCCCTGATTAACCCTGAGTTATATAGGCATTCCAAACTAATAGAACTGTGTGTCATTACAAAAAATATTTTTGCATTCATGAGTTTGATATTGATCTTGGGAAGAAATTTTTAGAATATTTTCTCACCATTGCAACTATACTCTTAAAATGACTTAGAATGAATGAAGATAGAAACCTAGGTTTTCTTCCTTTCTATTTATTTGATTCTGCATATCTTAGACAGGGAGACAGGTGTGTGCAATACATATACAAGGTAATAAAAGGAAACCTATAATCTACATTGGTGTAGATTGTACCTACTGTACATTGGGACCTAACTTAGATGTCAATAAGGACGTGACTACAGAAAATCTTGAGTGTCATGTAAGTACAGAAAACTTTATCCTGAAGGCAATAACAAATCTTTGACTATTTGTAAGGAAGAAAACACACAATTAGAGCAATTTGTAAAACATCAATCTAGCATCCTGCTCATCTCTATCTTATACTGAAGATAAATCTAATATTTACTTCACGATATAAAAAATTGTTTAAAATATCTTTGCATTTATGTACTTACATTTTTCCTCCTTTAGTTATCTTTTCTTTAAAATTGAACTTTCAACCTGAATAGCATACAAAAGCAAAATAGCATGCAATAAATAGGATATCTTTATAGCTTTTATTTTTCCCTACTGATTTCACTGACTCATATCATCATCAATAGTTCACTTTTATCAGTGTGATACTACCATAGAAAGGTGTTTTAGTATAAAACTCATGGTTATGAAACATTTACCCTACTGCAAATGAACAGAGAATTATAATCATGGTTTTAAAAGGAGCTAATTTACTTTTATTTTAGACTAATGTTCTTCCAAGCTGTGCATTAATTTAGTGAAAGGCCTTTAATTCTAGAAACAATATGGATAAATTGTTGAGCTTGAACACAGCAGTCAAGTGAATGAATTGATTTTGATTATATAAGCATATTTGAAATATTGGTCATTCCCCCTCAACTTGATAGTAATTGTAACTTTGAGTATGTATAATTTTATAGAAAGAATTGACATCAAGTAATACTCACTCCTTCACATTTCTGAAAGTGTTAATTTTCCATTTGGATAGAGAAGGGAAGAAAACACTGGTTTTCCCCCATTCATTTCCCCATTCTGTAGGATTTTAAGTCAGAACTTGCTGAATCAATATTCAAAGCTCTATTCAGTGACCCACTGAGCTGTCATTTTATAGAAGAGAATGCACACTGAAAGCAAAATAATACTAGACTTTCTCCCAGAGACAAAGCACTTGGAATCTACCCATCAGATCGAGAGATTGCTATATTTGAGAGTAGGTGTGTTGCCAGGAAATGAGCACAGAATATGGAGTAAAAAGACCTTACTTACAAACTTAAAGTCTGATTCCCATCATAGATGTGTGTAAGATACTGTGTATCTAATAGATACTGTGTCAATGAGCCAATTACTTTTTTCTGAGTCTCAGCCATCAGTGTCCAAGCCTGAGGATTACACTCGGCCCCTCCTAACTCCTCTTTTTCCTGGGTTTGGCCACATGTGAAATGCCCTGACTATTAAGGAAGGTCTAATTCCACCAAGTGAAATCAGATTTGGGGAACTGAAGTCCATGATGATATCCTTAACTGAAATAGAAATCTTTAGTCATATGACTTCTGTGACTTAAACAACACCAGGTGGCCAGTCTATAATAATACACCAAGTCACCATGCTGGTCATCATCATAGTAAGTACATAGCTAAGAGTAGTGGATTCATGCTAGTTATTTTATAAGACTACACAGTAATATATGCCATAACCATAAGATTGGCCCTCATGGTTGCTGGATCTGTCAACGAATCCATCCACAAAGTTCACCTAAGTGGGTGGCGATACATAAAGTTTTAAATGAATCCTTGCCCTCAACAATTAGATTGAATTTAAATTATTTCAGCCTGTTGGCTCCATGCCTATGCCACCTGCAAGATGAATGATAATCATAATTTTTCTGACTGGAGTACCCCAATGTCTATGAATATTTCTTTCTTACAGTGGTTTAAGATTCCTTTTAAGACTTGAGGAGCCTCTAATCAATCCCAGGAGAATTTCAAATCTAGAATTCCTCCTTTGAGTATTTTGTATCCATTGCCCAATTTTAGCCTGTGTATTACTAGATATAGGATTTCTCATACTACATTAATCTAGGTTCACATGTGTATTGTAATTTGACCTTCAAAGTCCCTGGTGAAGGCAACTTCATCTGTGCTGTTCCAAAAATCCCTACAGGAGGATAAGGGAAATAGTTTCTCTGTGAATTTTGCCCCCATTACATACAATAAAACAGATGAGGATAACAGAACAAAACATATACCCTCTTTGTCCTGAGTACTCATTACTCCTGGCCATTTTTTTATCTGTGCTGGCCAGGCTTTCTCCTCTCTGTCTTCAGGATGGTATGGCATCTGTGGAATAGCTTATCTGATACCAATGATGACTATTAAAAATCATACCCAGAGGCAGCTGGGTAGCTCAGTGGATTGAGAGCCAGGCCTAGAGATGGGAGGTCCTAGGTTCAAATCTGGCCTCAGGCACTTCCCAGCTGTGTGACCCTGGGAAAGTCACTTGGCTCCCATTGCCTACCCTTACCACTCTTCTGCCTTGGAGCCAATACACAGTATTGACTCAAAGACGGAAGGTAAGGGTTTAAAAAAAATTTAAAAAATAAAAAAAAAATCATACCCAGAGCCTAATAGGTCAGCTACACAAGGAGTTTGGGTGCATGGCGGCACAGAGAAAAAAGATCTATCTGAGGAAGCTCGAATACAAAAACCGCTCATGGAAATTATCCTTGGCACACATTTTTATGGGCCTTAGTTCCAGACATTGGAATGACTGCAGAAATAGGTTCTACAAAGAACTTGTCTTCTGAACTTGAGGGATTGGCCTCCACTATCTTCCATACTTCTAGTCGTAGAGCCAAGCTCCAGACTGAAGTGTGTTCATTGGCTCCCATAGTAGAAAATCACTTTGGGCTTCATCTTTTAACAGCGGCTCAAGTTGGAGCCTGTGCTGCAATCAACTAATCCTTTTGATCCATAGAAATCAATCTGGAGATATCATTTATGATCCTGAAGCATTATAGCAACTATGAAATGGTGATTTGCTAATAGCAAAACACACTCATGTAGCCAAAGGAATTTCTTCCTGCTGGGACCCATCCACCTGGTTTTCCTGGATAGCCTCATGGTTTCATGGTAGAGACTTAACTCAATTCATCCTTAAGGGGGGGCCCTGATAATTCTTGGACTTCTTATTTTAGTTAAGATAATTATCAAATGATGTACTAATCAGTTTTCTAAGTATTAACATGTTTGTGAACATTATTTAGATTTTCTTCAGCTCTATTCTCAGGGGTGAACTTATTTAAGATACTCCCATTCTTTTTGATCCTATTCCATTGCTCCTTGCAATGCCCTCTACAGGAATACACGGAGAGCCCTGGCCCTCAGGACCTCCATGAGGAATATTTACCATGTTGTTTGGACCCTAATCTAGCTGTATTGATTCTAAAAGGGAAGGGAAGTGTTTAAAAAAGGAAAGATGGAGGGACAGAGGCAGAGAAAGGAAGAGAGAGGGAAAGAAAATGGGACACAGGGAGAAAGAGAGAAGGAGCATCTGAGATGGAGAGAGATAGAACAAGAAAGAGGGAGTCAGAGACAGAAAGACAGAAATGGAGATGGAGAGAGAGAGCAACAGAGAGTGGCAGATGTCAAGAGAGCAATAGAGACAGTCAGTCAGAAACAGAGGGTGGGAGCAAGAAAGTATAGAAAGAAAGGGTGGGCACAGGGAAAGAGAATCAGAGAGAGAGGCAGAGTTATAGAAAGATGCGAGTCAGAGATGGAGGGAGATGATCCGGACAGATGTAGAGACAGAGAGTGAGACAGAAACAGAGAGATGTATGAGAGAGAGAGCCAGAGAGCGAGCTAGAGATAGAGTGGCAGAAGGAAAGAAAAACTTAAAGAGAGAGAGAGAGAGAGAGAAATAGAGAGAGAGAAATAGAGAGAGAGAGAAATAGAGAGAGAAATAGAGAGAGAGAAATAGAGAGAGAGAAATAGAGAGAGAGAAACAGAGAGAGAAATAGAGAGAGAGAAAGAGAGAGAGAGAGAGAAAGAGAGAGAAAGAGAGAGAAAGAGAGAGAGAGAGGGCAGAGGAGAGGCAAAGAGGAAGAGACTGAGGGTGGGAGATACAGAGAGATGGGAAAAAAGGGAGACAGACAAAGATGAAGAGAGACTGAGAAACAGTGAGGGGCAGAGAGGAAAACAGAATGAGGGAGTGAAAGATAGAGACAAGGAAAGAGGCAGACAGAGACAAAATGGAGAGAGAGAGAGTAGATGAGTCAGACAGAGAGGAGGAGAGGAGAGGAGGGAGAGTTAAACAGATAGAATTAGAGGGACAGAGAAATGGACAGAGAGAGGGAGCAGCCCAGAGAAAGATCAATAAAAATATATAGACATAGAAGCTGAGAAAAGGAGGAAGAGAGAGAGGGACAATGAGGCACAGAAAAAAATTAAAATTTTGAATAATAAGACATGCATAAACCAGCAGAATTGCTAATCAGCTTCTGGAGGGAGGAGGAACATCTTAATAATAAAAATAACCGAGAAGAAGACAGATGAGGGAGACACAGAAAACAGACTGAGTGATGAGGAGACAGGGAGAGAGAGAGACAGTATGATAGAGATTTGAAAGAAAGGGAGAGAGACAAAGAGAAAGAGCCAGAGGAGAGACCACCGACAGAATGAGATGGAGACACAAAGACAGGGAGAGAGACAGTTTGGAGTGTGAGAAACAGAGAATCAGAGACAGTGAGAGTTTGAGAGAGATGGGTCCAAAGAAAGAGAGACAGAGAGGGAGACAAAGGGAGAGAGAGAAAGAAGTGGAAGAATGAGGCAAAGATAGAAAGAAATAGTGTCACCGAGAGACGTTTATAGAGGGATAGGACAGGAGAAATAAATAAATATATATGAGGGAATGAGGCAACCTGAGAAATAGAGTGAGGGAGGAAGAAGAAGAAGAGATTAGACAGGATGAGTCATGTGTAAATGGAATTAACTCTAGCCATTCGTAGTCAAAACCCTACTCAACCTAGGCATAGAAATTAGGTCACCCTCACCTTCCTTAGTGGGGAGGGGAGATGAGTTACCCACACATGACAATAAATAATAAATCAAGAACAACGGACTGCCCTTTGGGCAGTCCAAATCAATGTAGAGACTGCCATTTGTCCACTTGAATTAGAGGTGGACCCATGGGAAGTGAGGAAAGACACTATCTCTTTAAGTTAGTTAGTTACTTCCTGTGGAGGCAGTTCCCACTCTGAACTTGGTGCTGAAGGACCTCTCCTGAGACCACAGAACGCTTACACTCTGTATTGTCACTTGGGTAAGTTAGGCTGACTTCCTTGGCCTACCTAGGCTGCTTCCAAACTCTGCCTTAAGCAGGCACAAGCCTATCTGGTTGTGGGCCTTGTGGCTTGCAGCTTCATTTATTTAGCCTTTTAACCCTCTCTCTCCTCCAGGCCTGGTCAGGCCTGGACTAGCCTCTCCCTTTCTCTTTATTCCTATACTTTTACCTTCCTGATGGTAAATAAACTTGCCTCAACCCGATGCTGACTTGGGTCTGATATAATTATGGAATCAATCTGAACTGTTGATTCCCGGCGGCCACGTTTTAATTATATATCTATAATATACCTAATTTTTTCCTCTTACAGTCACAAAGGGAGAGGGACAGAAGGACAGGCAGGGATTTGAGAGTCCTAGGGAGAGTCGGGGTAAAAAAGAGAAAGAGACAGATATAGATAGAGAGACATACACAGAGAGAAAGAGAGAAAGACCAGAGATAGAAACAGAGGGATAGAAGGAGAGACAGAGGGCTTGAGACAAGTTTAGACAGAATGAGAGAGAGGGAGCTGCTCCATGAGACAGAGACAGAGGCAGGGAGGAATATGGACACACAAACACAGGCACAGAGAATGAGAGAAGAGAGAGAGGGAGAAACAGGGAGACAGAATCAGGGTGAGAGCAACACGTGGAGAGAAAGGGACAGAGACAGAGAATCAGAGGTAGAGAGGAATGGAGAGAAACAGAATGGGGAGTGAAAGAGCAGGGGGAGAGATAGAAACAAAGAGACAAAGGGAGAGGGAGAGAAAGAGTGAGAGGTGGAGAGATGGAGAGAGAGAAAGAGGGAGACAGGAAGATATGGAGAGGACAGAGTGAGAGAAAAAAGAGTGAACAGAAGGAAAGAGAATCAAAGACACAAAGATAGAAAGAGAAAGTGAAGAAGGGAGAGACACAAACATAAGGAAAGGAGAGAGAAGTGGAGGTAAAATAAGGCAGAGGGAGAGGGAGAGAAAGAGACAGAGAGAAGGAGAGGCAGAAATAGAAAAGAAATGGAAGTGGAGAGAGGAAGAGAAAGAGACAAAAGAGAAATAGATAGGGAAACAGAGAGAATGTAAGTGAGAGAGGGACAGACAGAAAGAATGTGAGAAAAGGAGAGAAAGGATAGAAGAGATAAATACAGGAAGAGGGACAGAGAAATGGACAGAGGGAGACAGATACAAGGAGAGGGTGGGGGCCAGAGAAATATGAATTTTATATGTGTGTATGTATATTATATAAGTATGTATGTATAAATGAGAGAGAGGTGAGAAAGGGAAGGACAGAAAAAGGAGACAGAAAAATAATGGTAAGGAGAGGAAAGGACAGGGAAAGGAAAAAACAAGTAGATTGAAGGAAAGGAAAAGAAAAGGGAGAAAAGGAGAAAAGAAAAAGAAAGTAGAAGAGAGACAAAAAGGAAGGAGGAGAGAAGGGGTGAAAGTCAGCAATATGTGTCAGGTAGAGAGAGAGAAAGAGTGAGAATTAAGGGGTAGAGAAAGAAAGGAAGTAGTAGAGAGCGAGGGAAAGGGACAGTAAATGAGGTGGGAGAGAGGATAAGGGATAGAGGTAGGGGAGGAGAGAGAGAAAATAGGAGGGGAGGAGATAGAGAGCAGCAGAAGAAGGCAAGCGGAGGGAGAAAGGGGGAGAGGGAGGAAGGCAGAAAAGAGGGAAAACGGGTGTGGAAGGTATTCCAGGTTGTCAGCATTCAGGGAACTCGCCAGTTGTCACCAAGTTTCTGTTTTTGAGCCTGGGTTTCTCAGGATGGATGCCGGATGCCGGTTCTCTGGGGCCTGCAGAGACCCTCATTGTTCCCTCCCTGCTCCACCATCCTGCACAGGATCGGAAATTGGATTTGCGGAAGACTGATGTGGCGATCGTCCAATCAGAATCTTTGTTTCGCGTTGCTTGTTAGGCGGTTCCTGTCTGTTTCATTTTTTTGCTCAGAGAAAAATGGAGTCCGTTTGTTCCAACTTCTGAGGTAAATCTTTCTGCTCCTTAAAAAATGACTTCATATTTTTCACTAACCATCCTTTGTAAGACAATCTCTGAGCTCCACTGCCTCTTTTGCTTCTTTTCCTCAGCATTACGTACTTGATTTTGAAATCCTTTTATTAACTTGAATTTTATTGACTTTTCACCTCTTTTTCACTGATACCTCATGTAAATTACGCTTGAAAACTGCGTTGCGTTATGGAAAATGTCTGTGGATGGATCTGTTTTTGCTGCAGTAAGGAAAATCATAGGTGAAGGTGATCATACTCAGCGCGGGGAAGAGGGGCAAAAGCAAACCTTTGTATTTATGGGGCTCTTTGCAGCATTTCCCCTATCCAAGGAGACGCAGGTGATTTCTTTCCTTTTGCAGATCATTTAGGTGCGATTGGTTTTCCCCTCTAACAGTATAAATTGAGTAGAGGGTTCCTCATTAAACTTGACTAAGCAAAAATAGGGTGGGGAGAAAATGAGAGATAGGGAAGGGAATGAAAGTGTAAGAAAAAAAAGAGAAAGGAAGGGAGAGGAAGGAAATAAGAAAGAGACAGAGGGAGGAAAGGAAGAAAGAATGAAGGGGAGTGTAAAGAGAGGAGAGCAAGAGGGGGAAAGGGAAGGAAAGGTGTAGAGAAAAGGAATCAGAGAGGGAGTCAGAGAGAGATATTGCCAGACTTAAAGACAGAGAGAAAGAGAAAGGGAGGGAGGGAGAGACAGAAACACCCAGAGACAGAAAAGAGAGCAATAAGGGTAGAATGAGGCAGAGACAATCAGTGAGTGGTAAACAGACAGAGATGGAGGGAGAGAAAGAGAAATGAAGGGAGGGAGACAGATACAGAGAGATGGGAGAAATGGAGAGAGATCTAAAGAGGGACAGAGAAGGAGTGTGAGATAGAAAGAGAGGGAAAGGAAGACAGACAGAGTCAGAGACAGATGGAGAGGAGAGATAGACAGAAGATGAAGGAGAGACAAAGAACAAATCAGAGAAAGGCAGGCAGAGAGAGTGATTAGAGATTTAGGAAACATAGGAAGAGATATGGATAAACAAAGCCAGAGGTTACAAAGATGGAGAGAGAAGTAGAGAGGAAAAGAGACAGAGGGAGAGTGAAGGTGAGATTCAGAGACGTATGTGTAAAGAGAAAGACAAAGTCTGCCGAGATGGAGAGGGAGTCACTTAACACGGTCATGGCTTCCTCATCAATAAAATGAGTTGGAGAAGGAAATGCCCAGCCATTTCAATGTTTTTGCCAAAAAAAACCCAAATGGGGTCACAAAGGGTCAACTACACAAAGATTGTAAAACTTTGGAACAGTAAAAACTTCACTATGTATTCACTGACAGTTGTATTTCATTTTTTCTTTTTAGGATAGTGCTCGTTCTGAAGAACTGAAAATCTTAAAACCAACATGCGCTAAAAGGCTAGTTGGTGTTTGTGACCAAAATACATGAATATTTCAAAAAGTACAAATTTTGTATAATATTTTATTAGTTAGTTCTACTGAACATTTCAATATTCCATCATCTTTTGCAATAAAGAAAATAAAGAGGGCCCCAAAACATGCATCTCAGTAAAAATCACCCAGTCAAGGAGAGGTGCCCTTCACATATCTGGAATGTTAACTGTGTAAATTCAAACAGTATCTATTATTTTCGAGGGGCTTCTGATACAGAATTAGAAATACTCTTTTCTGCCCTTTTTTGATGGCCCAGATTACATAAATTTTAACTCTGTATGCCTTTCAAAATATTTTATTTCCAGCTTCATCAGAAATCAAATGAACTGATGAGCAAATTGAGGACCATAAATGACCAGCTGGAAGCCGTGAAGAACCAAAAAGACCAGATTCAAAAGGAAAACCAAAAAATTATAGCTGAAAACCAGTCTCTAAAGGCTAGCATTGGGCAATTAGAAAAAAGATGCCCCCAAATCAAAAGAATTGATAAACAAATTGGAGACCAAAATCAAACAGCTGGAAGACAGGATAGACCAAATCGTAAAGGAAAAATCAAAACAATATAGCCGAAAACAAGTCTCTAAAGACAAGAATTGGGCAACGAGAAGCCAGTGATCACTCAGGACAACAAGAACAAATAAAACAAAGTCAAAAGACTGATAAAATAGAAGGAAACATAAAATATCTCACCGAGAAATTGACAGGTCAAGAAAAGAGGTCTAGAAGAGGCAATTTGAGAATCATTGGTCGTCCTGAAAAAGCAGAAATTAATAGAAATTTGGACTGCATACTAAAAGAAATTATTCAGCAAAATTGCCCTGAAGTTCTACAAGAGGGCAATATAGACATTGAAAAGATCCATAGATCACCCTGTACACTAAACCCTGAAAAGTCAACCCCCAGGAATATAATAACCAAATTCAAGAGCTTCCAAGTAAAAGAAAAAAACTTTACAAGAAGCCAGAAAGAGACAATTCAGATATCAAGGAGCACCAATCATGAGCACACAGGATCTTACAGCCTCCACATTACAAGACCTCAAGGCTTGGAATACGATATTCAGAAAGGCAAAAGAACTGGGTCTACAACCAAGGATCCCCTACCCATCAAAAATGGCTATATACTTTCAGGGGAACGTATTGGCATTCAACACGATAGAAGATCTCCAAGTATTTGCACAGAAAAGACCAGGACTAAATGGAAAGTTGGATATCCAACCACAAAAACCAGGAGAGACATGAAAAGGTAAATAGGAAACAGAGGGGAAAGAAAGAAAACTTATTTTTAAATCTGCCTCCTTAAGGGTTTCAATAAGATCCACTTATTTGTATTCCTATACGGGGAAATGTTATGTGTTATTCTCTTTAGTAAACTCTATTCACTATTATAATATTCACTATTATAGTAATTAGAAGAATTATTCACAGGGCGAGGTTGGAGTACTAAATGGTCTAAGATGATAAGGGGGGGGTTGGGAAAGAGGGGGGTAAATAGTAGAGGACAAAAAGAGAAGCTTGAATTAATAAGAAAAGTAGGATATTCTATTACACACAAAGAGGGCATGGGAAGGGGAGGGGATGAATACTATTATAAGAAGGAGAGAAAGAGAGCATTAAGAGGTAATATTTAAACCTTACTCTCAGCGGAATTAACCCTGGGAGGGAAGAGTAGCTATATCCATTGAGATATAGAACTCTATCTAACCCTACTGAGAAAGTCAGCATGGATAAACCAAGGGGAGGATAGGAATGGGGAGGTCAAAAAAGAGAGGGGCAGAGAAGGGAGAGGGAATTAATTAGGCCTAAAAAATAAAAATAAGAATAACAAGGGAGGGGGCATAAAGGGTAGCAAATCAAGGGAGGGGTCAATGGTTACTGGTTTAAAACAAATCACTGGTTTAAAAAGAAATAGCCTAAGAAGAAGGGGTAGAATAAGAGAGGATACCAAAATGTTGGGGAATACAAAACTGATAATTATAAGTCTGAATGTGAATGGGATGACTGATTATACCAAATTAAAAAGCTTTTGTATAAATAAAAACAATAAACAAAATGAGACGGGAAACCACAAATTGGAAAAAAATCTTTATAACAAAAAACTCTGACAGGGGTCTATTTACTCAAAATTACAAGGAGTTAAATCAATTGTATTAAAAAAATCAAGCCATTCCCCAATTGAAAAATGGGCAAGGGACATGAATAGGCAATTTTCAGATAAAGAAATCAAAACTACCAATAAGCACATGAGAAAGTGCCTAAATCTCTAATAATTAGCAAAATGCAAATCAAAACAACGCTGAGGTATCACCTCACACCTAGCAGATTGGCTAAAATGATAGTAGGGGAGAGTAATGAATGTTGGAGGGGATGTGGTCAAATTGGGACATTAATGCATTGCTGGTGGAGTTGTGAACTGATCCACCCATTCTAGACTGCAATTTGAAACTGCACTCAAAGGGCTATAAAAGATTGCCTGCCCTTTGATCCAGCCATAGCATTGTTGGGTCTGGACCCCAAAGAGATCATAGATAAACAGACTTGTATGAAACTATTTATAGCCGCGCTTTTTGTAATGGGAAAAAACTGGAAAAGGAGGGGATGCCCTTCTATTGGGGAATGGCTGAACAAACTGTGGTGTATGGTGGTGATGGAGGAATAATAAAGTGGAGCAATTCCATGTGAACTGGAAAGACCTCCAGGAATTGATGTAGAGGGAAAGGAGCAGAGCCAAAAGAACATTGTACACAGAGACCAATACACTGTGGTAAAATAGAATGTAATGGACTTCTGTACTGGCAGCAATGCAATGATCCTTAACAATTCTGAGGGACTTATGGAAAAGAAGCCTACCCACATTCAGAGCAAGAACTACAGGAGAGGAAACAGAAGAAAAGCAACTGCTTGAACACAAAGGTTGAGGAGGACATGATTGGTGATGTAGAGCTGAAACTACCACACAAATGCAACTATCAACAATTTGGTAATAAGTCTTGAACGATGACACATGTTAAAACCAGGGGAATTGCGCATCGGCTATGGGGGAGGGAGGAAGAGGCAGGGGGCGGCCTTATGGGGAAAGTAAGAACATGAATCTTGTAAACATGATAACTTTTCTAAAAAATAAAAATTATTAAAAATATTTAATTTTTTAAATCTTTTATTTTTTTTAAATATTTTTTTTCATGTTTCCATATTTCATTTTCTTTCCTTCTCCCCTCCCTTTCCCACTCCCGAGTCCAATAAGCACTTCCACTGGGTTATACCAATATTATCTGAGTACACGTTTGATTCCAAATTCTTTTGCTCCAGCAAAAATTGCCTTTTGGGAAATAACACACACTTAGTTTCTATCTTGATGATTCTATAGTGTTATAAAAAGTGGTAACAGTAGAAGTATAATTGTGTTACTTATAGATTATTTCCAGATATGAAGTAGAAATTCCAATTATTCCAAATGTGAATTCAAATGGTGCTACTTCACATGTGATTCTTGCATAGTTATGATTTAATAGTAACAAATAATCTAGGTTAAGACAATATTGATTACGAAGCCCCAATATTTAGGACAGAAAATCTATATGTAATAGAAATTCATTGTTTCTGACTTTCTTTGGCTGTTCTGTGTATATGAAAATTCTCCTTCCCCAATGTTTAATTTTCCAATTAAAATATAATTTATAAAATGATGTAAGGGAATTATGAGTGAGTTAAAGAATGACTTAAATATTTCCTCATGAAGGCAATGGAAATTAATTGGCACGGATACCATGTATTCCAACATTATTTTGTATTATAGAAATACTAGGGTCGTCTTGTATTCCAGTGCATCTTTTGGCTTATTGCAATTTACTGATGTCGCCTATTGCTGCTATGACTTTTAGAAAGTATATTTTAATTTTACCCATGTCATTTAATTAAAAGTTTATCTGGATCTGCAGCTTTACATAATAATACATGCCACTTTCCCATTTTTGTCATTTAATATTTGTTATCAGAGGCAGGGATTTGACCCATGTCTCCTTGCCTTTTCATGCTGACAACTTATATCAGCATTGGCGAAGCATTGGCACGCGGGCCAGCCCCAGTACAGGGGACCTGCTGTGTACCCCTTCTTCCCAACACTGGAGAACATTTTTACATGCCCCACCGTCCAAGCACCTAAATCAAACACTTCCTCCATGCTCTCTCTGGTAATTGGGGGCATGGGGGTTTGTGGGGGGTTCGGCCTCACAGACAGCTTGAAGTTGCCCTCTGGGTATGTGAATTTACAAATTTTCATGAATGCTGACTTATATGATCAGCAGTTTTCTTGTATTATTCTCCAGTTTATGCTTAATTTAAGCCACATCATTTCATCAGTCCTCTCAAGTTTCTTTGAATTCCTCATAATGCAGTAATATTTCATTATGTTCATAAATAACAATTTGTTCAGCCATTCTCCATTTGATTGGCATAGCATTTTTTTCTAACTTTTTTTGCAATTAGAAAAGATTCTTCTTAGTATGTGTGGGATCTTTCTTTCTTTCATTGCTTTTGTTGGTCTATAAAGCCAATAAGAGGGCTGTTGAATCAAAGGGTATGAACAATTTGGGGCTTTTCTTGCTTAATTTGAAACTGTTTTCCAGAACTAACGCACCAAATTAAGCTCCACCAAGAGTGGATTAGTGTGTCTGTTTTTACATAGTTCCTCCAATATTTGTCTTTTACAAATCTTGCTAATTTCATGTGAGCAAACTTGACAACTAATAGTTGTTTAAGTTTTGATTTTTATCAGCAGTTTTGAACCCTTTTCATATTATTGTTGCTAGTTTGCATTTTTCCTTTTAAAACTCTTCACTTCAGGGCCACTTAGGTAGCACGATGGATAGAGCACCAGGTCTGGAGTCAGGAGAATCTAGGTTCAAATATGACCTCAGAAAGCTTCCTAGCTATATGACCCTGGGCAAGTCACTTAACTCCAATTGCCTAGCCCTTGCCACCCTTGTGTCTTAGAATTGTTACTAAGAGAAAGTAAAGGTTTCAAAAACGAAAACTGTTCATTTCTTTGACTCTCTATTGGTAAGTGTCCTAGATTTGTGTCAATTTCCTATAGCTTTACCTTTGGAAAAGTTCAATGTAAAGTATTTTTTTTATATTTTTATCATTTCTTCTTGTTTAGGAGAAATTGGTTTTGTTCATGCAAAAGCCTTGAGAGAAGACTAGAATTTGAATCAGAGGACCTGGTTTAAATCCTGCCTTTGACTTCTACCTCTGTGTGCTTGGACAAGTCACTTAAACCTCTCTGGCCTCAAGGTTTTCACTTGTAAAATGAGAAGGTTGGACTAAATGATTCCCATGGTTTCTTCTAGCTCTAAGTCTCTTATACTACCATCTCATTTTAGGTACTCAAAATTGTATACTTTGCCTTTTATGATTCTTCCATCACATGGCTTTTGAGGAATTCTGCTATCCATAGTTGTGGATGATATAGCCTTCAATTTTTCTCCATTTTTTTGCAACGTGAATTTTAATATTTTGAATGCTGATCTGTTTGGAATTTTTGTGGTTCATGGTATTAGATGCTAGTCTAAACATATTTTCTGCCAAACTGCTTTCTAGTTTTTCCAGCATTTCTTATTAGAGCAAGGATTTTGTTTGTTCAGTGATTTCAGTTGTGTCCAGCTCTAATTTGGGACTTTCTTGGTGAGAATACTACAATGGTTTTCCGTTTCCTTCTTTAGCTCATTTTAAAGATGAGGAAACTGAGGCCAATATAGTACACTGACTTGACCAGGATTACATAGCTAGGAAGTATCTGAGACAGAATTCAAACTCAGGAAGATGAGTTTTCCTGCCTGCAGGCCTGCTACTCTATCTACTTCAGAGCCACCTAACTGTCTCTAGGTAAAGGATACCTTCTTCTATGATTGGTATTGTTATTTATTTTTAAAAATGCTACTGTTAGTTCCAGGTTAAGATGGCGGCTGAGTAAAAAGCAGCTGCTCAACCTCTCCTAACCGAAACATAAAGGACTCCTCAAGGGGACATAGAAACAAATCCAGACGAATGTAGGGACCCCACAATAGGTTGCAGCATTGAAGGTACGTGGAATTGGGGCATTTCCATGCTATAAAGGGGTGAAACAGCTCTCACTGGAGTTCCAGTGGGGCAACCCCCTCTACCACCCTCCACACCACATGCACAGTGCCAAGGCCAGCGCACATGATTTAAAGCAGATTTGGGGCACCCATTAAGTCATTGGCAGCTCCAGGGCCTGTTCCTGAGAGCAGTAAGACTTAGGACCCCAAGAAGCTAAAGAACACACACGGACTTTAAATACAGACCCTGAGTGCTGGCGTGGGTGAAGGCATTGACTTAGGTGCAGACAAGGATCTTGTGCGCAGGCTTGGACCTCTAGTGGGGACCCTGTGTAGATGGGAGCACAGTGGTGGAAGCGCCGCCCTGAGACTGCTCAAGGAGCCTCGGGCAGAGGGGCAGACGGGGGGTGGGGGGCGATGACCAGGAGACTTGATCCCGAACATAACAAGACCTGAGAGCTCAGGAGCCTAGAGAGCACAGACAGACCCTGAGTGTGAGGATAAAGTGGAGAAGGGGTGGGGCTAACAATGGCAAGCCAAAATCAGGAAGCCAAAATCTTCCCCAGAAGAGAAAGATCATCAAGAAGAAATCTGTAACACTCGACAACTTTTACATATAAAAAGTCCAGATAGCAGAGCAAACAGCAGAGGAGAACAAACAAGTAATCCTATCCAAACTTTCCCAAAATGATGAAAACTGGTCACAAGCTATTGAAGAGTTCAGATCAGAAATGATGAGAAATATGGAAGAGATCTGGCAAGAAAATAACAGTTTAAAAGGCAGACTTTTGCAATTGGAAAATGAGGCTCAGAAATCAAATGAACTGATAAGCAAATTGAACACCAGAAATGACCAGATTGAAAAGGAAAACCAAAAGATTGTAGCCGAAAACCAGTCCCTAAAGGCTAGAATTGAGCACTTACGAGCTAATGATCTCGTAAGACAGCAAGAACAAATAAAACAAACTCAAAAGACTGAAAAAAATAGAAGGAAACATGAAATATCTCAATGAGAAAGTGTCAGACCAACAAAACCGGTCCAGAAGAGACAATTTGAGAATCATTGGTCTTCCTGAAAAAGCAGAAAAATAATATAAATTTGGACTCCATAGTAAAGGAAATTATTCAGCAAAATTGCCCTGAAGTTCTACAACAGGTGGGCAACATAGACATTGAATGGATCCATAGATCACCCTCTATACTAGACCCAGAAAAGACAACGCCCAGGAATATGATAGCCAAATTCAAGAGCTTACAGTAAAAGAAAAAAATCTTACATGAAGCCAGAAAGAGACAATTGAAATATCAAGGAGCACCAATCAGAATCACACAGATCTGGCAGCCTCCACGCTAAAAGACCGCAAGGCTTGGAATATGATATTCAGAAAGGCAAGAGAGCTGGGGCTTCAACTGCGGATCAACTACCCATCAAAACCCACTATATACATCCAGGGGAAAGTATAGACATTCAACAAAATTGAAGATTTCCAAGTATTTGCAGAGTACTTACTAGAGAATGGAGGTCAAATCTGGTTGAAGTGACCATTACAGCCAAACTTGAGTTTATCTCAAAAGCTGAGATTTTTAAGTTTTTCAAAAGTTGATTACTATGGTCATTTTCTACTATGTTTTGTGGATCCAGTATATTCCACTAATCCTCCATTTGATTTTTTTTACCTGCTAGGCCACCTGTCTTCTACATTTTTCCATTAATTCTCTTGATATGCTTGACATTTTGTCCTTCAATTGGGGGCCCTAGGGTAAGAGAGGTACACAGTCAGGAAGATTCTAGCAAGGAGTGAAGAGCAAGTCAAGAGTAAACCACACAACACTACCCCACATCTGCAGGTCCAGGTTCAGAAATTAAGCACAAGCCAATATTCAGACCCTGAGAAAGTTTGCCTGGGAAAATAGAGGTCCAAGCCGACCCACAGCCTGTGAGGTTTCAAACCTATGGTGAAGTCCAGAATTCTAGCCCACGGCAGTCTGTGCTGAAGAGGGCTAATCTGTGTGAGCCCAGAGGAAGCCAGGTGTCTTCAGTCTGATATCATGGTGAGGACATGCACTTCAATTTGTGGAGTCTGATAATACTAAGAGGTGTCCAGATCTTTCTGCCAGGGGATCAGGACAGAACTCCAGGAAATAGAAATTAACAGTGTGCCTGATTGGGTAAACTGCACAGTGACCAAAAAGTGCTCTCTCCTTTCTCCCATTCCTACAATCCTCCTACCTACCTCCCTTCAATTTCACTACACACTATTATTAGAACCCTTACAAGGCCACTACAACCTCCCAGGAAAAGCCCCAAGTTTATATGTAATAATATAGAAATTCCCCTAAAAACTCCCTATAACAAACCAGAAAATAGTGCGTTAATGTTAAAGATTTAAAAACTCTAACTTAGATACACAGGTGCCTGCAAAAACAGGCCAGAACAATCTCCAAATCTCTCCCCCCTCCCTGTTCCCTGATTTGGTAGTTAAAAATGGGTGATAAAAGGAGAAATTGGCCTCAAAGCCTGGTACATCCCATTCCATTATCTGGACTGATTTCTCCACCACATGGCTAAGGACACAAGTAAACACAGCATAAAAAACATTGTAAGTTACTGGAGAATTAAAAAGTTGTTAATAACAATGTTGTTGGTAACAAGGTTGTTGTATGGCTTGTTCAATATCTCCAAGAAAAGACATATGTTGATTATAAAATATGCATACCAACCCTGTATGTAATCTTAAGAAAGAAAAGGTATAAATAAAAGAAATCACAAAATGGCAGCAGACCAGCCTCTATGAAAACCATCTGAATCTTTCGCTGAGCTCATCCAATTGCAGCAACACTGCCAAGCCCCACAAACCCCTGTCTGGTAAAAGCAGGACTTTCGCAAAATAGTGTCTTGAAAGTCAAAATTGACCAGCTTGAATACAAGGTAACAAAAGTGAAAGATGGACTACAAAGAAAAATCAGACAAGAAAGAGAAAGATGACCAAAAAGCCAGGAATAAAATTCAGTCTTTAAAATTAGAATTCAACAAGTAGAAGCAAATGACTTCACAAGGCAACAAGAATCTATAAAACAAAATCAAAAGATTGAAAAAAATTGAGAATAGGAAACACCTCAGTGACAAAACCCCAGATCTGGAAAACAGATTCAGGAGAGGCAATTTGAGAATTACTGGACTACCAGGAGTACCAGGAGACCATGACAAGAGCAGAAGCTTGGATGGCATCCTATAGGAAATTACCCAAGAAAACTGCCCTGACTTTCTCCAGCAAAAGTGAGAAGTGGAGATGGAAAGAATCCACAGATCACCTCCTACATGTATTCCCCAAGTGACAATGTCCAGGAATGTTATAGCTAAATTCAAGAACTACCAGACAAAGGAAAAAATATTACAAGATGCTAAGAAGTCATTCAAATACCATGGAGTCACAGTTAGAATAACACAGAATCTGGCTGTATCTACACTGAAGGACCAGAAAGCATGGAGTATGATGATCTGCAAAACAAGGCAACAAGGCCTTCAACCAAGAATCAACTACTCAGCAAACCTGACTATATTCTTGCAGAGGAAAGTATGGTAATTTCATAAAACAGAAGCCTTCCAAGCATTCATAAAGAAAAGATAGGACTTAAATTGAAAATTTGATGTACGATTACGGTAATCAAAAGAATCACCAAAATGTAATTAAAAGAGGGGAAAGAAAACCAAAACACCAAAACTTTCTCTAAAAAACAAATAAGATCTAATGATTTGTATTCCTATAAGAAAAGATGATATTTGTAACTCTTGAGAATTGTTATCATTAACAGAACATCTAGAAAAAGTATACTTAGAGAGAATAGTGACAAATATTCTATCTATTCAATGTGTTCCAGGCATTGTCATCTGTTTTGTGAGCTCACTCTCCTCCATCTCTTTGTTCTATCTCTTCTCTAGGTTCTTCCTATTCTATACTTCTCTCTTTACTATTTATATTTCTATCTTATCTCTCTATTCTAACCATTCTACATATTCTATGTGTTCTCTTTATTCCATGTGATCTATGTCTTCCATCTATTCTCTATAACTGTTTATTTACCTTTTGTATCTGTGTTCTATGTGATGTATGGGTTCTTTCTACTCTATGTGTTATCTATTCCATATGTTCTGTGAGCTCTTTTCCATCTGTGTTCTATCATCTATCTTTAGTAATTATCTGTTCCCTGAACTCTCTCTCTTCCATCTATTCTATGTGTTCTATGTGTACTATTTATCCATCTTCATATTTATCCAAATTCATATTCATATTCATATTCCATCTAGTCAACCTGCTCTGTGAGATCTCTCCCTTCCATCTCTCTGTTCTATCTCTTCTACATGTCCTTCCTATTATATCCATCTATCTTTAGTATCTATATTTCTCTCTGATCTCTCTATTCGAACCATTCTACACATACCATCTATTCTTTGTGCTTTCTCTGTTCCATGAGCTCTACATTGTCCATCTACTCTCTAAAACTGTTTGTTTACATTTTGTATCTGTGTTCCTTTGTGATTTGTGTTCTTTCTACTCTGTGTGTTATCTATTACACCTGGGAGCTTTCTTCCATCTGTGTTCTATCATCTATCTTTAGTATCTATATGTTCTATGAGCTCTACGTTTGAATCTATTCTATCTGTTCTATTTCTCATATCTGTTCTGTATTATATTTATCCTTCCTTTTTAATTGCTCTACCTGTTCATTCTATTCTTTCTTGTTCTAGCTATGAACCTCTTTTGTATCTAGTTGTTCTATCTGATGCCTTCTGTGTGATCTAACTTCTATTCATCTAACTTTTTATCTAAGTATTCTGATCTATGTTCTAGTCTATATGTTCTAATATATACATCTGAGTTCTATCTGTTTTCTGAAGTCTCTCTTCAATCTATTCTGTGTATTCTGTGTGTACAACCTATCCATCTGTATATTCTGTCTATTTCTTCTTGTCTCTCTGCTTTGTGAGCTCTCCCTTCCATCTCTGGATTTGTTTTTTTGTCCTTGGGAGGTACGCTATATTAGTTGGTAAGGAGAGAAAGTCACCCTGCCTCTACTCTGTCACCATCTTAACCTGTAGGCCGTCTATGACACAAATATGGTATTGATCCTAAAGCCAGATCAAAAACAGAGAAAGAAAACTACAGACCAATCTCCCTAAATCATAAACAGAATACTAGCGAAAAGACTCCAGTGAGTGAACAATGATTATTCATCATGATTAGGTGGGATTTATACCAGGAATGC
Organism: Gracilinanus agilis; assembly: GCF_016433145.1. Taxonomy (NCBI): domain Eukaryota; kingdom Metazoa; phylum Chordata; class Mammalia; order Didelphimorphia; family Didelphidae; genus Gracilinanus; species Gracilinanus agilis. Next base: position 81,418,316 of record NC_058136.1, on the reverse strand, counting down.
AAGGATGGTTCAACATTAGGACAACCATCCACATAATTGGCCATATCAACAAGCAAACCAACAAAAACCACATGATTATCTCAATAGATGCTGATAAATCTTTTGACAAAATACAACACCCATTCCTACTGAAAACACTAGAAAGTTTAGGAATAGAAGGGCCTTTCCTAAAAATAATAAATGGTATATATCTACAACCATCAACAAACTTCATCTGCAATTGGGATAAATTAGAAGCATTCTCAATAAGATCAGGAGTCAAACAACGATGCCCATTGTCAACTCTATTATTTAACATTGTACTGGAAACACTAGCAGTAGCAATTAGAGAAGAAAAAGACATTGAAGGTATTAAAATAGGCAATGAGGAGACCAAGCTATTACTCTTTTCAGATTATATGATAGTCTACTTAAAAAATCCCAGAGATTCAACTAAAAAGTTAGTGGAAATAACAACAACTTTAGCAAAGTTGCAAAATACAAAATAAATGCACGTAAATCATCAGCATTTCTATATATTTCCAACACATTGTAGCAGGAAGAGTTAGAAAGAGAAATTCCATTTAAAATCACCCTATGCAATATAAACTACTTAGGAATCTATCTGCCAAGACAAACACAGGAATTGTACGAATAAAACAACGAAATCCTTTCCACCCAATTAAAACTAGATATAAGGAACTGGAGAAACTTTGTTTACTCATGGGTAGTACAAGCTACCATAATAAAATGACTATCCTATACAAATTAATTTACCTATTTAGTGGTAAACCTATCAAACTACCAAAACATTTTTTTTACTGAATTGGAAAAAAACTGTAACAAAGTTCATTTGGAAGAACAAAAGACCAAGAATATCAAGGGAAATGATGAAAAAAATATGAAGGAAGGTGGCCTAGCAGTAAGATCTTAAACTGTACTACAAAGCAGTAGTCATCAAAAGAATATGGTACTGGCAAAGAGACAGAAAGGAGAGTCAGTGGAATAGACTAGGGGTAAGAGACCTCATTAAGACAGTTTTTTTATAAACTCAAAGAACCCAGCTTTTGGGACAAAGACCCACTATTTGACAAAAACTGCTGGGAAAATTGGAAAACAATATGGGAGAGATTGGTCCTAGATCAACATCTCACTCCCTATACCAAGATAAACTCAGAATGGGTGAATGGCTTGCATATAAAGAAAGAAACTTTATGTAAATTGGGTGAGCACAGAATAGTATGCTTGTAGGATCTATGGGAATGGAAGCATTTTAAAACTAAGTGAGAGGACTTCCGGTTAAGATGGCGGCAGAGTAAGGAGCAGCTGCTCGATCTCTCCTGAACGAACCACACAGAACCCCTCAAGGGGAAATAAAAACGAGTCCAGAGGAACGAAGGAACCCCACAACAGGGCGCAGCATTGAAGGTACGCAGAATCGGGGCATTTCCACACTTTAAAGGGGTGAAACAGTTCACACTAAAACACGAGAGGAAGAAGCCCCTCCCCCACCCTGCACACCACACAAGCAGGTAAACAGGACTGGGGCAACCAGAAAATCACTGGCAGCCCCTGGGCCCGTACCTGTGCGCTGCAAGACGAGGGACCCCAGGTGGCTGGGACTCTCCCTGAGCGCCCACGTGGGTGAAGGCACCGCCTCCGGCCAGGACAAAGGCCCCTAAAACGCGGCCTTTCCCAAGCACTGAAGGCATCGCCTCAGGTGCGAATAAAGATCTCCAGCCCACAGACTTTCACTACCTTCTGCAGGGGTGAAGGCAGGGCCCTAAGAGCATCAGCACAGGCAAAGGCAGTGCCCTAGGCTTGAATAACGATCTCCAGCCCAGGCTTGGACCTCCAGTGAGGACCCCGTGCAGACCTGAGCGTGGCTGTGGAAGCAGCCCCAAAGACTGCTGAAGGAGCCTCAGGCAGAGGGGCAGACCAGGAACTACCAGGAGGCCTGACCCCGAGGACAAGGAGACAGGAGCCCCCCCCCCCCCCCAAGCTTGCAAGGCCCAGGCAGACCCGGAGTGCAAAGACAAAGCGGAAAAGGGGCGGGGCTAACAATGGCCAGCAATAAGGAAATCCAGAAGAAAAAGACCATCAAGAGAAACTCCGGAACACTGGACAACTTCTACACAGAGAAAATCCAGACAACAGAGGAGGGAAAACAAAAATCCAAACCTCCCCCAAAAAATGAAAGCTGGTCACAAGTTATGGAAGAGTTTAAAAATGAAATGCTAAGGAAGATGGAAGAAATCTGGCAAGAAAATAACAGTTTAAAAGGCAGAATTTCGCAATTAGAAAGTGAGACAAGACAACTGAAGACCAAGAATGACCAGATTGAAAAGGAAAACCAATCCTTAAAGGCTAGAATCGAACATTTAGAAACCAATGATCTCTCAAGACAACAAGAACAAATAAAACAAAGTCAAAAGACTGATAAAATAGAAGGAAACATGAAATATCTCAAGGAGAGAGTGACAGACCAAGAAAACCGGTCTAGAAGAGATAACTTGAGAATCATTGGTATTCCAGAAAAGGCAGAAATTAATAAAAACATGGACTCCATACTCAAAGAAATTATTCAGCACAATTGCCCTGAAGTTCTACAACAAGAGGGCAATATAGACATTGAAAGGATCCATAGAACACCCTCTAAACTGGACCCAGAAAAGTCAACACCCAGAAATATAATAGCGAAATTGAAGAGCTTTCGAGTCAAAGAAAAAATCTTACAAGAAGCCAGAAAGAGACAATTCAAATATCAAGGAGCACCAATGAGGATCACACAGGATCTGGCAGCCTCAACACTAAAAGAACGCAAGGCTTGGAATACAATATTCAGAAAGGCAAGAGAACTGGGCCTTCAGCCACGAATCAACTACCCAGCGAAACTAACCATATACTTTCAGGGGAAAGTATGGGCATTCAACAAAATTGAAGAATTCCAAGTTTTTGCACGAAAGAGACCAGGACTAATTGGCAAGTTTGACACTCAACTACAGATATCAAGAGAAAGATGATGAAAAGGTAAATAAGAAACAGAGGGAAAAGAAAGAAAACTCATAGTCTTTTAAGCTTGACTCTTTAAGGGCATAAATAAGATCTAAGTATCTGTATTACTAGGTGGAGAAATGCTATGTATAATTCTCTGTAGTGAACTCTATACACTATTATAATATTCACTATTATAGCAACCAGAAGAATAATTCATAGGGAGAGGACAGGATACTAAATGGTCTAAGATGACATGGGGGGTGGGAAAGAGGGGAGGAAGAGTAGGGGACACCAAGAAAAATCCGAGTAAATAAGAAAAATAAGATATTCTATTACACACAAAGAGGGCATGGGAAGGGGAGGGGATAAATACTACCATAAGAAGGAGAGGAAGAGAGCATTAAGAGGTAATAATCAAACCTTACTCTCAGTATAATCAACCCGGAGAAGGAAGAGTAGCTTTATTATCCATCTGGATAAAAAACTCCATCTAACCCTACTGAGAAAGTCAGAAGGGATAAACCAAAGGGAGCAGGGGAGTGGGGAGGCCAAAAAGGGAGGGAAGAAGAAGGGGGAGGGAATTCATTCGGTCTTTAAAAAAACAAAAATAAGGGAACAACAAGGGAGGGGACAGAAAGGGAAGTCAATCAAGGGAGGGGATAAGGGATACTGGCTGAAAGCAAACCACTGGTGTAAAAGAAAATAGTGCAATAAGAAGGAGTGGGTCTAGGGGAGGATACAAAAAATGTCAGTGAATACACAACTAACAATTGTAACTCTGAATGTGAACGGGATGAACTCACTCATAAAACGGAAGCAAATAGCAGAGTGGTTCAGAAACCAAAATCCTACCATAGGTTGTCTACAAGAAACACATATGAGGCGGGTAG